>NC_091540.1:17878787-18181818 GCF_042242935.1 Bactrocera oleae | reverse complement strand
ATTGTATCTAAATTCGCAGAAAGACAATATATACGTCGACTGAAAACTATATTTCTACTGAACTCACAACAAAGCAGTGTTTGCTATAGCTAAGTGAATCTGAGCCAATGTTAGATAACACTGAATGAATGACGATTATCCCGTTCAGTCAAGAAGTAGAGTAAACCACCGAAATGCTCTTGATGTTTAGCAAAAAAATCATGTTTCGAAGCATACAAAGACTTGAAGAAAATTTACCCTCCACAAGTGTACACCTTGTCTTTACGCTCAGTTTCGATATTTGAAGACATGCAGCTACGGAAGCATAAACTTGGAGAACGGATTTCGTTCTTATACTTTATTGAATTTGCATTGATTGCACTGATTAACTTGTATGCTTTATTAACTGGAAGTCATGAAAATACCAGCGAAAACATTTTAATCAAAAATAATAAATGAAAGAGGCACACTACAGTGATGGACATGGTGAAATTCTGCAAATAATCAAGCGTATGCCTATATTGATTGGAGTGCACTTACTTAATTGAGTGCATTAAGGGAATATTTTTTGTTGCATTGTTTCAGAAATAATTAAAGTCGTAGAACGGGTTTCTTCGTAACAATGTCAGTAATTCGTTTCGTTTCGTTATTATGACGTCGAGCTTACAACGAAATTATTCGTATTTTAACTCACCTCGGTACCATCGCAGCACTGACTAACGAAGCTTTTCATTACATCATTGTCATTTGACGTATTCGAATCACGGTTATAATTATCATGGAATGATTTTTGTCAATTATAATAAATTTTTAAATTAGTCACTTTTTAGGACTCTTGATTGACCCTTTAAATCAAGCCGATCTAAATAGAATATTCTCAAAAGATTAAAATGTAAATTACAAAAAGTTATTACAATGACAATAAAGCATGAGCGCAGCTAAATAATGATATCAATATTTTCGTAGAATCGACTGACGTCAGTCACTGACATCGAGTGACGTCAGGTTTAAATGAACTTTAAAAATCAAAACAAATTGCACATGAAATTGTGAAAACATGGAATATGTAAATAAATTTAGGACAGATGTAAGAGGGCAGACTGTTGACGTGCCGCCGGCGTTATGAATTGAAGAGCAGACGATTTCAGCGTCGAAATTGAGCTGATAACACAGAAACGTGCCTCTTTTTAGTAAAAAAATATAAACAATAAGTCATTAATGGAATTTCCATTAAGATTACGTGTTCTTTTCTTTACTAAAGCTAGCGAGGTTTTTTTTGTTAACTAATTTAAAACCAATTCACCGCTTGCTTTACTTAGCATTCTAATTAGCGTGTAATTCATAAGTTTTAAGGTCAAAAGAGAACACTGTACTGTTCCGATTGAACATTTCATATAATTTTTACTTAATTGCCTATAATTTTAGTCATCACTACATACACAGTTGAAACGTACACATTATTAAGGATTGGTCTTCAATAAATATTAGCGTTTATAATACTTTACAATCATAATTATTTATACTAAATTATTGCATTTTTTAACGCTATGAATGCGGCTTGAATTATACTCACTTGTTTTTTATAATTCGTCTTTGTCATTGGTGCAATTTATTGCTGTGACCTTGCCAAGGTCGAGGGAGATTTATTTCATTGTTTTGCTTGTGGTTCCGATTTTTATACCCGTAGTTTTTTGAGATATCAGTCTGAAATTTTAATCACGTCTTTTCTCTCCAAGAAACTGCCCATTCTTGTTCTTGTAGGCAAAACTCTTTTATCTGACGATATATATTCACGAATTCTGGCATGATTTATTGTTCAATGCAACGCTACAATATCCAAACATATTGCTAAGTTCGGACCACTATCGCAAATAGCTGTCATACAAACTATCCAATCAAATTCAAGATAAGGATCTTTATACACCCTTATATCTGATGATACGAAAGATGCATTTGTGATGATTATGATAGCTTCGGTGCAGCCGAAATTAGAATTTTTTATAGTTTTTTTATGTTTAGCAATTTAAAAAAAGAAATAAATTGGGGAGTTTCGAACATATTCCGATAATTTTTTTGTTTGTAAAATGCATATATTGGGTCTGACCTCTTTGCTGCCTTTAGATCATTAATTATTTTTCCAGGATAAAATTTATTCATAATCAAAGAATTTATTTAGGATCTTCTGCCAATGTAAATGTGCGTTGGGTACAAATTTAAATTATCATCGTCTATATAAGCAATAATGACTTTTATATAATTTAGTATTGAAAGTAAGCTTAGCATAAGTGCGACTACATAAAAGTTATACCCTGAACAGGGTATACTAGTTTGCCACGAAGTTTGTAACACCCCGAAGGAAACGTCGACCCTATAAAATATAACGATACCCTATAAAATGTATATGCATATAAATGATCAGCGTGACGAGCTGAGTTGGTTCAGCCATGTCCGCCTTTCAGTCTATCTTTATATACTAATCCCTTAGTTTTTAGGATATCGCTCTGAAATTTTGCGCATATCATTTTCTCCCTATTTGTCGAAACTGACATAACGTATGTGTAGGTGCTATACAAACTGAACGATCGGAATCAATTCTTGTATGGAAATCCAAAACATTACTATAATATCTGAATAAATTTTTCAGATCGGGCGACTATAGCATATAGCTGCCATACAAAGTGAATGATCCGAAACAAGCTTTTGTGCGGAAACTTATTTATTTGTGTAGGGTATTTTAGCTTCGGTGCAACTGAAGTTAATGTTTTTTTTCAGTTTTTAATATGCCTCATTACATTGTGTTCTTATTTACTTGAGGTTTAATTACCATTACAAAGCTTTGTTGGTTACCTTTTGAGTGTTTGACTTTACTGTTGGTTTGTTTCTTTATTGCATCATATATCTTTATTTCATTAGCATTAATTAAGCTTCTGCGCAATTTTATTTTGAACTCAGGTGTATTACTGGAATATATGAACTTTTATTTAGCAAAATTGTGTTGGTGACTGTACCTTGAATTTGTTGGTATAATAGGTGTTTAAATAGGAAATTAAATTCTATAGAAGTGATTAAATCAAATAGCGTGCACTTGACTGGCTGAAGGTCGTTTGAGGTTATGCTAGATTAATTAAATTTGCCATACTACAAAGCAACAAAACAATAATCAAATTGAACGCAAGAGCAAGTATAAATATTTCATTAGAATTGTTTATACTGCCCCTATTCTTTATCTTTCTAACTAAATCAATCTTTTTAATTTATATTGGATGTCTTTTTGATTCACCACTCTCTAAATTTCGAATAAATAGGTATGGGTGTTTGTCATGGAAGTCAAAGCAATAAAAATAATGACTAAGTATTTAATAAGCACTTGAGAAGCTATTGTTACTAAAAATTCCTAATAAACAAAACTTCCTTGCGGAAAGCCTATTGCCTTACAAATAAATATTGCATCTAAAATTTACTATGTTTCAGGTCAGGACGTAACAGAGATCAGGTCCCAATACTAACACTGCGATGTAAGCATGCTAGTTGTAATGAACAGTGCCGGTAGATCTACGAATAAGTTGATTCGTATATACATATGTTTGTATGAATAGAAAACCAGTTTTTTTCATTCATAAAAATAGCGAAAAAGTGTAATCAAAACAAAAACGAAAAAACACAGCACATTTTCTAGCGTCATTTATTTAAGTAAACCATCAGCTAACGGTTTTGTGTGAACGAACGATCCTTAGTAGAAAATTTATAGGAATAAAAGTTTATGATTTGGTACGATAAAGATTTGATCTGTATAATACTACGATATTATGACAGGCCGCGGGATTTTTCCACTAATTCCTTAAAAACTCCAAACAAAAATTACATTTTTATTTTTACTATAGTGGGCTTCAAACTCCAAAAATATAAACTCTCTCTCTTAAATTGGATTATTATGGAAATAGAAGTTATAAATTAGTCGATTTATATCATAAAAATGTGCTAAGTATAAATATCAAAAATTTCTATTTCAAAATATTTGAAAATTTTTCCAACAATAGTTTTTTATTATAGATTTCTCGAATAATTATAGATTGATTAAACATCCCACGAATGTTTAGTGAACATGTTAGTAAGATATTATCAGGGCCCAAAGTGGCTGTAATCGATTCATGATCGCGCCCACCTCTGATAAAATGATTGTACAAAGTTTGTATATTTTACTTGCAATTGCGAATATAAGTCAGATGCCATCAGATCTCTTACATGGGTTATAGAGTTCAACACCATTCGACCATAGCAATAGGAATGTTAGGTCAATTAGGTCATTACTTGGAGTGATTTTATAAACACTATTCAAAACTTCATATTCGTTACACTAATGTCGGTATACTTAACTATTAACTTAACTTTAACAACTTTTAGAAATTTTTAATAATGTTGTATCTTATCTCAAAGACCGTAAGTTTAAAAGCGAAAAAGAACATTTTTTGGAAAATTATTATAAAATATTTTTAAGTATTCCCATGCAAGCCCATAAATCCATGTAACAATGCTAGACATAGTAGTAAAAGAATTAAAGGGATTATAGATACGAAACGAAGCACTCAACGATTTATTGATAATTTGCACGCGTCTATTAAAGTAACACATACTTATAGCACAAACATGTAACTGTAAATATGTATATATAAACAAAAATTAAATCGAAACACTTACCACTTGGTAAAAATCTGTAAGCTTGTGGAAACTTGTTCTACAGAATATACAAATATCTACTTCTAGTTATGACTTTTTCTATGTGCGTGATTTAATGTGTGAATATTTATAGGATATACGAGTATATAAAAGTTGTATGTGTTTTTAATTCAGCTTAAATATATAGGTGTACCCACCGCTGTTTGGTCTCGCCTTTTGGCAGTAAGTTTATTTGGTGTTTTGGAAATACCATAATAAGTTTTTACCGCGAACTGTCAGATACTCACTGCTGTTTAACGTGCAATGCTCAAGAACGTATAATGTGATTGAGGTACACACGGAGATTTTCTAAGTAAACTTGTACAAGTTTAGTAGTAAATTTTAAATTGAGTAATTCAACAAATTGAAATGTGAAGTACTCGTATCTAATATTTACAAATTTCTGGAAATTTTTTGCTCACAAAAATTTAAATAAAGTTTCAGTTCATATCCAATAATTGCAGCTTATAAAGTTTAGAAAGCAACGTTTTCCTAATAAGGTAAAAAGTACGTAAATTGTATTGAAGAAAATTTATCATCTCTTAAATATATATACTGTCTTTTCAAAAACTTTTGAAAAATAAATATAAAAACTATTCTATCTTCTTGTGCAATCCTCGGCAGTTTCGAAGCATTCGAGTCATTCAGCTCCAGCATGTAAAACTTTAAATGTGTTTTTCTTAAAACTGCTTCTATGAAAATTGTAAATATTTTTCATTTGATGAGATATCTACACGAAATTTGTCATAAATTATTATCAAAAGCAACGGTACAATCACCAAAGAAATTTGCATTATTTCGCTCTGACCATCCATTTGTTCATATGAATAGTGATAATTCTACTGCAAGTATTTAATCATCACGTGCACCTTTTATTATTTCCACGTTACTGAAGTCAGTGCGAAATTTTTTTTTGCACAGAGATTAATAAAAAATAGTACTAAATGTAAGTAAATATATGTTAGAAATTTGTTTATCTAAAATTAAAGCTGTACTTGAAAAAAAATTATAAATTTTAATTGCGCACTTGTGTAAGTGTATGTGAAACGGAAGCAATGCGCACGGAACTAAATGCGTATAACGGGCAGGCGCCCACGCGCTGTCAGCGACACATACATATATATGTTACGTATGTAAGTAAGTATATATGTAAATATGTAAAATTTCTTTTATATGGTTTTACAACTTGGCAGATATAAGGCCGAACTTCAGCTTAACTAATTCAAATAAAGATGTTGCTAGATCTCATCTGAAGGCTTCCAAAGGTTGTAAATTGCTGATTGACTACTAAAGTTTTGGGCAGTTTTTCTGTCATTTGACTAGTTTAGTAGCTGTTCGAAAAAAAAAATTACGAACCAACAACAAATCAAGTAATAGCCGCGCACGTACCCCACTTACCTACTTACTTGCCACGTTTGTATGTATGTGTATGTGTACGCAAGCTTAATAGTCAATTGCATACGCAGCATTTAAAGCTTTGCACTTCTGGTTTTGACATATAAACATTGCTAAATGCCATTTCACGTGACTTTCATGTTGTTTTTGCGTCAGGCAGGTGTTTTGTAGCTGTGATTGATGGAATGCACGTCATGCCATTTTTGTAAATGGCTCACCGCAACGCCGCCGCACACCATTCATTACTATGAAACATAGATACATATGTACGTAGGTACTTACGTAAGTATAGTTAGTTAGCTGTAAGCACATGAAGCACGCACTCAGTTCATTTAGCGGAATATTAATTATCGTTGAGAATTTCATATGTATACCATTTTAACAGCATAATAATATATCTTATATACATATGTATTCTATATTATATTTGTATGCAAATTAATACGATTTCGCATAAATGAATATCCTGGCGTGCGATTTCAATGTTATATGCTGCAATTCATATGGGGAATTGCAATCGATATTTGCGTACTGGAAATTTTATAATATTATTAAAAATAATTGTTGACCAAATAAAATGGGACTTCTCCATGAGAATAAAAGTAAATTCCTCATTCCCGATATTCTCCGGATCTGAACACCAGCGAGTTTTCAATGTTCAGACCTTAAAATAATGATCGTTGAAAAGAAATCGCAGAGACTGATATCTATTTTGAATCTTGCTACCGTAAAATTTGAAAATTAATATAGACGCTCACGATCGCAACTATATATGTCAAATAATTTTGATTCCAAAGTTTTTTATTTGGCGAGTATAATTTTTTTTATTTTTCCATTTTGCATTTAGCTTGTGTTAGTTCATTTAATTTACATCAGTTCTTTGTTCGCTTCACAATAAATATTTTAATATCAACTGTCATGTGTCGGAATCCGCATACAATACTTATAATTATATAAAGACATCTACATATATCATGGGATAGTATATAACCTAAGCACATATAACATTTCGTTGAAATCAAATACCCAGCCATTTGCTAATCAAGGGGTAGAGGATTATGACCAAGCAATCCAATAGTTACATATTTTCAATATCCTCCATTCCCATTAATTACTCACTATATCCTTAGGTATAGTATCTTATATATGTATACATTTATGTACAGTATATTTTAAAGAAAAGTAGCAATTTAAAACGCACTTTGTAATCTTATTCTACTCTAGACCAGTGGTCGGCAAAAAATTCTAGAGTCTGGACAAAAAAATAGATTAAATAAATAAAAACAAGAAAAAACGTAATACTTTTCAAAAGAGCATGTCTTGTAGCATAAAAGGGTAAAAAAGAAAAATTTTCTTCATTTCGATCGGTGAGTTTGTGTGACAGCTTATGACTATAGTCGTCCGATCTCAGCAATATGTTCGGATATTGTGGTGTTGTCTTGAAATATGAATCATGCAAACTTCGTGAAAATATATCGTCAAATAAAAAAGTTGTCCATACAGGATCTTGATCTTGATCAATCAACTCAGCTCGTCAACCTGATCAATTATGCTTATACATATATATGTGTATGTAAATTTTATAGAATACATTTACAAACTTCGTGGCAAACCTTTGTTCAGGGTATAAAAATGTGAAGTCAGAAGTGTATCCACACTTATTATAGATATTATAATTCTTAACCATTCATTGTCACACTATCAGGTATTTAAATATGTATGTATATGTATGAGGAAGCTTTTATCTACTTTTACTATTAACTTGTTTTATGGATTTGTTTTTATTTTTTGAAATTTTCCATTCATCAACAAATTTATCAAACAGCCCAACCGGTAGAACTTTATCTTTCATAATTAAATATTTGGTATTTACCCAGGTCTGAAGATTGGTTTTGCCATAGAAGTTTATTGATGAGTAAAGTTATCAGTTTAGCGCGTGTCTGAGTATTACATATGTGCATATACCTTTGAATTACCATATATATATAATGTATGTACATATCTTGTGGGCATTTCCTTATTAAAACGATAAAAAAGTTTTAAAGGTTTTTAAAAAGTAAGTTGAGTAAAATATTTGTTATATAGAATAAATAAAGTCAGTCAATAACTCTTGAGCAGGTGACTCCAGACTTTATACCGCGAGTACACCTTTGCTTCTGAATATTTTTTTATCAAAAAACGTTGTACCATATGTATGCATGTTTAGCTTGTATGTATGAATCATCCTCGTGTTTAACCTACAAGAACAGTGACGGTCACAGCTGAAAAAATTTTGTCAGCGCGCAGGACAAAGTTTATATCATTTTAGTAAGAGCCTTGTGCAAAAACTGATGTAAACAAACGTATGTGTGTGAATTTGCATCTCTCTTTAACACATCGGTATTCGAAATTGATTCACTATATATCTATACTGCGCACTCTCATGTCTTTTTCTGAGTCATTGCTGACAATAAATTCATCATAGCTGAAAATTGTCAGTAAGGACTGAAACGCTATCTTAGCTGCAATTTGTCAGTAATGACTATAAATCTACCACAAATAAAAATTCTTTTGCGCAGTAGCTAATATAATTTTTATTTCTTTCATAAAATCAAAACTTTTAATTAAACTTAGTTATAATAATATACATAAATATGTAAAAGGAGTCTCCTTTCGACGTAAACAGAATTTCATTTTACTGTTGATATGACTGTCAGGACTGACATAATAAATGTGAGTGTAGGGTAGACATTTATGTTCCATATACTTTTGTCAAATTGCAATGTAAAAAAAATCTTACTGAAACAACCTTTAAAAATCATTACTGAAACTTACGAACTGGAAAACATACTTTAACATTCTTATTCTCAAGTCACCTTCAGTGATCAGGAACAAAGCGCTTTAATTCTGAAGAGATTCTGCATCCTACCTTGAATGTTACTCTCTTTTGTGAAAGCATTATTGGGTCTAATAATAAGTCTTTATTCTCCTGTCAATATCAATTATCTAAGCGTTAAATGGTTCTAGTAGGGTTATGCAACAAACCATACAGCACGGAAGACTGTCATTTTGGTCAAAATGCTTAGACACATTTTATATACTATTATATAATACTACATTATTTTTTATGTATATAAAATGTTTTCCCTGTAATTTAATTTTATGGAGTTAATCAGATCATTAATTAAGATTTTCAATATATTGTTTACTAATTAAGTGCTTTCTTAGCTTTTTCCATTATTTAATTGTTTATAAATGTAATGAGTTCAAATCTTTATCTAAAATCTGGCAGAGTTTTTGCTATTGCCATAATAATTAAATTACCATTTTAAGCCGATACAAATCATGAAAATAACTCATACTAATATTAGTTTGCATGAGAGTAGTAACCATCACGTAAATATAAAACTCATCTCAATCATCAGTCTTCCCTATAATTTTGGTGTTGTTTTTCATTGCAATAATTACTAGACTGCTCACAAATTGAACGTTGTTCATGACAACCGGAAAATATTTATATCGAGTTATCTTTTATCGCTTTATTTATATAATATAATAGTTTCGCCATGAATATGGGTTTTTTGCGAAATTAGCAACGAACCGTAAATAGTTGATTGTATGTAATCTGTAAATAACGGCTAAATATCAAGTGGGTGGTATTTAATAGATAAAGTTCAGAATAATTGTAACAATAAAATTAAAAGCCTTGATTTACCAGCTTTTAAAAAAAATAAATTTAAACGAAAGATAGGTATGTGAAGAGATACTGTATTTTCTATCAAATAACCAAATATATTTAAAATTATTAATATGTTTTTTATATTGTTTTCAACTTGTTGATTACTAACTTTTGAAATGCAAGAATATTGTAAAAAATACTAGAAAGCTGAAAAGGGTTTGGATAATTACTAGAGATGAAATAATTATTGTATGATCTCTGACGGATTTCTCTATTTGAGAAGAGTTGAATAAGCTTTTCGCATTAATTTTTTTAAGAAACGATTGCAAAAAAATTTAGGTAACTAGATCCATTCTTTGATTAAAACAGTAAGTGCAAGTATACAGTGCATGCAAAAAGATGTTACTTAACAAATGTTTTAAATTTCTTTGGATTTATCAGCTGTATCCAAATTTTATTTCACCACTGTATTGTGCAATAAAACACTTTCAGAGGCCGAACACCCATTAAAATATATGTTTTTTTTATCAACAGACTCGTTTTTGTATAAGAAATAAATTAAAAATAATTCTATAAATCTAAGCCTACCACCGTCATTTAAAGTCAAGAAAATAAATATTTTTTTCAAAAACTAAAATCATCACTTCTGTGGCAATACATATATAAATAACATTAGTCAAATTAAGTTAAAATCGAGTTTTGGTCTGGTTCATCTTCTTGCAATGCACAGCTGAATCCAATTCGTTTTCAAATTCTATTCAGAAAATTTAATATTATCAATCATCTTATGTTTACTTAAGCCTTTATATTTAAAACAGTTTTTTAGATTTCCATAACTTAAATGAACATAAGTACATACTTGTACATATGTAAGTACATATGTCGTTTTACAGAAAAAAAATTTAGGTTAAGGAAATGGGAATGGGTTAATCAGATATATTTATTAGATTTCGCACTCGCGAGACGATCCTTTCAAGTGCATTAATATAACAAAGCGAGGAATAATTAATGCTAAAATAAAAGAGTTAATACATTCCTATATCTCACCAATAAAAATTGACACTAAAAAGAAAAATGATCGCATAGACGTGCTGCCGCTAGTGGATGAAATTTATAGAGACTTCTATAAGAATTTATCTTCAGAAAATAAGTATGATAAATTTCCACCTAGATCTAACCGAAAACTACGAAAGAAACGAATAATTATTTCATTATGTTGAAACCATATCGAATTGCCAAGCTTAAGTGAAAAATTTTAATATTATTGTACATTTAAATTATTTTTTTCTGTTTTAAATAAATAAATAAGAACTGAAAACTGTCAGTTGTTTAATTTAAATATTTTTTTGGTTTTTAAAAATAAAAAAACAGTAAACATATTACCTCTACTTACTTATTTGTTTCAATTTTAACAGAAGCTCTTATGTGCACTGAAAAGTTTAAGAACTCTCATTTTTCTTTCGTAAAAGCAACTCAAGTCTAATAAGTCAATCTTTTCTTTTTATCTACGTTTTTCAAAAACATCTTAAGAACAAATAACCAAAAGAATACTTTTAATTAATAATTAATTTTTTTAATTTGTCTAATTTATCTTTAGAAATATCGCAATTTTTTTTAGGTTTGAAATATTTTCTAAAGCTGCAACACAACAGATTTTACAAAAAATCGTTAATATCTTCAAATACCATTTTTGGATTTAAGATGTTATGACAAAACGCCACAGATATATGTATATGTGACTAAATTTGAGTTACACAAAAGTTAATAGTACATATAAGTAGATATGATATTTATGTTCATACGCATGTACACATATGATGTCTGTATATATGCTGAACAATATACGCTTATCTAAATTTTCCGACAACACACACTCATACATATGTACATATGTACATGCTTAAGTACCAGATTAGAATTTTCTTTCCAATTAGCTTTTCATGTACTCGTACATATGTTGATATTTATGGAACAAAATAAGATACAAGTAAAAGTTTCGAAACAAAGAAGTTGAAAAAAACGAAATAGGAAAACGAGTGTGAATGTCAGCGGCATTTACACCGTTGCGTAGACGTAAATAAATTACGATTTCTTGGCAGTGAATACAAAAATGTTTTCGAAATTTAACATACATATTTGAACGGATGCAGATGATAGCAGATAAAAAAATTTTCCAACAGAATAAAAAAAATACTAAAATGTGTTTTCTGAATGTATGAAAGAAGTAAATAAAAAACATAAATAAACAGAAACAAAACAATTTAATGCAAACCGTTATTGTCCTACACATATTTCTAGTGGGAATTTTTTGCGGAAATTTTTCAATAAATACTGACACATTTATTTTTAGTGGCACTTGTGCTATCTTGGCAGTGTCCGTGTACGAACGCTTTCCAATAAGGCTAACATACTCTAATTTAGTGTCTTTCCATGACGCATATGTCTGATTTTTGGTTTATTTGCTTAGTGATTTTTTTATATTTCTAAATAAGCAAAAAAAAAATATTCCCTCACATACATATTTTGTCAGAAATCTACCTACACATTAGCATATTTTGTATATACATATGTACATACATATTGTAGTTATTGGTAATGATGAAACGAGAAAATATCGTACAATATAATTTTTTTTCGGTAAACTGCAGCAATCGCATGGAGTGCATTTAACGTGTCGAATGCCGGCACAGTCAGGTATACGGTGTCAAAGCGATTGACGTTGCCACTTACAGGTGCATTGACCTGCAAGCCAACAAACAAATATTTCTGAATTTTAAATTAGTAAAAAACACAATTGTTGTTTAATTGATTGAGCCTTTTTGATTTTGAAATAATTTTGGCTATTCGCATTTAAGTAAGGCGGGATGCTCACGCTGATGATAAAACTTGATTTATTTAAACAATTTAATTTCTTAGCTTTATTTTTAAGCTTGAAATTTTTTTTAAAGTTATTTTTTTATAAAAATTAATTAATATATTTAGAATGATTATTCAAAATATATTATCGAAATGTAGAGTTATTGTCTGCGAAAAAAACACCTATACCATATATTCGATTTATACTACATATACATTTTGATGAAACCTACTTCGTGCAAATTAAACAACCAAACGTATTTGAGATTGATAAAATAGATTGCGAGGATAGAGAAATGAAAATAGGAAATTTTTATAATTGATGAGCGAATATGAGAGGAGCGAATCGAATGTACAGCTGTCTTAGATCAAACATACTGAGATAACCAATTATAGTTAAAATATACAGAAGTTCGATTACTTTAACAATATTTCAATGATAAGCGCAAGGAGCTTAAACGTAACGAGCAGAGTGGGGTATCGAACGCGGAAATTTTTCAGAGTACCAACATCTATGCTTTGTTTAACACTGGATAAAGTATTAACCCAAGTGTACGTAAGTTGTGGAGATCATTACTGCATATGGATGCATTAATGAGTCACCATAAATGCGGGTAAACGGCAGCTTTACATACCAATAATTATGTTTAGTATATTTACAGCATTATTAGCGATTAAATTGTTGATGAGTAATGACAACATACAGCTACACTTGCGGTCAATAAAAACGCACCACCAAATATAATGGAAATAAAATCCCATGATCAATTTGTTTATAAAGTTAGAATATTATTATAATATTTTAATTTGTTTGACTACATAGTCTAAATTCGAATAGTCTTCCACAAAAAAACTTCTCGCAATTGGTTTCTATAAGGAAAAGTCAATTAATTAATAAAGATTAACAAAAATGTACATTCCATGATATTCATGATTAATTAAAAGAAAAACAATGTAAAGTAAATTTAAAGCGACTAAATCATTTTCACCACTAACGGTAGAAATATAGACTACGCAATAGGATTTTCTAATCACGAGTCTTTTCCCTCAATAACTGCCTTAATTCTTGAATGCATGTAACGCATTGGAACCTCAATTGATTTCCTTATAACGGGACCATACCAAACCAGTTCTAAGTGTAAAAAGTTTGGCTCCCAGCGACTATTTCATCTTTCCGAGCTTCAAAAATAGACACACTAAAAAATTTTCATCATTTTCATAATCAGAAGTTCTAGATGAAAACAAATACCTATTTTGAAGAGCAAGAACTCCATTGTCAAGCCACTTTCTGCCGGAAACAGCAAATAAAAAGTTAAATACAAGCTTCCTGTGCTTTTAAAATTTGTATTTATCATCAAAACTGATGATTAAACATCAACGGAATATAAAATAATGTGAGTGTAAACTAGCAATGAAGAACCTACAAATCAGCATTTCACTGAAATATGGATGTATTTACACCACAGTAGTTCGAACAAAAGAATGCACTCGAGAAACGCTGCTCGACTACAATCGCACTAATGCACTATATACTCATACATACATATGTATATACATAATAGTATGTATGAAGTGTTTTGATTTGTGCAAAGTGTAAACGCTTGTCAACAAAGCACGCACAAAGCAATTAACACATTCAATTGTCTGTAGTTTGTATGTGTGTATGTGTGTAGGCATTCTTTATCACTATTATTTCATGTGCCCACTCATTGCATTTATTACAACGCACAAAATACATAGCTATTGACATAAAATATTTAATCAGTGGGACTATTGTTATCGACTGCCTCAAAATATGAATAAAAAAACATAAATAAGTATATATTTATGTACAGTTACATTTAATAATGATTTACGACAAAAAGCACGTAATAGTGGATGTAACCCAATCGTAGCAGCGCTTATCAATATACCCGGATGGTAGGAAAATGCTGTTTTTGTCTTATATATATGAGTGTGCATCTGTTCATTTGTATGCATATGTGGAGTACACACACAATATAAGTGTTGTAAATATGCGTCTACAAACATTTGCAAGCAATAAAATATTGATAACGGAAATAGTATTGGAAAGTACACCTAAGTGGAGCCAATTGATTATGGAGTATTTGTCGGTAATTGAAATACACACATGTATGTGTATAAATATGTATTGTACATACATATAAATGCAAGTAATAATAAAGTATGTGGGTCGCCAGGGAGGTATGCTTTAGTTGCCAAATTATTTGAACGAATTTGTAGGCTGTGAGAGTATTAATATATTATATTATATATACATATGTAAGTTACCTGCAGTGAAGAAGAGAAAAAATACCTTAACAAGTAAATTCAAATATTTTAGCTTCTTAAAATTGAAATAATTGAATAAAAAATAAAAGAAAAAATATGAAAATTTATTTTCGTTGGAAGGAAACTCAATATTTGTACCAGATAGACGGAAAAGTTCGTATAATTTTTATAAACGGGACCACTAGAATCGAATAGTATTTAGGAGTTATACCAGTCTATGATTTTATTAAAAAGCCGATATTTTTATACCTTAAACAGGGTATATTAAGTTTGCCATTAAATCAACGGTACAATCTTTGAACAAATTGTTCAGTTCGGATCAGTACAGCATATATGAAGCTGCCATACAAACTGAACGATCAACGATATTTGTGAAGGGTGTTATAGCTAGCCATTACTTAGGTTTTTATTTTTTTTATTTATTTTTTTGTTTTAGGTTTGAATACGCTTTAGGGTCCTGCAACCATTATTCAATTAAGGAAGTTAAACAAACTACTTTTTCGCTTTTCAAAGTTTTCATAAATACGAATTTTTGAAGCGAAAAAATTCCCTTCATCTAGATTTTTGAGGAGATTTTATGCTCTATAAAAAATCGCGATGTAAAAAATGTGTATCCCAAACGGTTGAAAAGTTATGGTATTTTTACTGAAAACAGATTTTTATGTATCTTTTTTTTTTAATTGGAAGCAATGAATGCGCATCGACTTCTATTAAAACCGGGAACCTATAAACAATGTAACAAAAAACGCTGCAAAAAGCGCAATAACAACAACTACAAGTGTACATCCATATCTATGTACATACATTGGAGTGGGTGAAAGGTAGGTGAAGTGCAAATAATCATTATCATTTAACAACTACAATGTGCATGTACTTGCGCGCTTCATCGGCATTTAATCTAAGTCGGATTGTTTTTGTTGTTTATCGTGGTAAAAATAGAAATACTTTGGGTATATATATACATATGTACACGAATGAGTATGAAAAACATGATTTTTTATATTTTTGTAAAGTTAATGTTCATGTCAAATGCGTATTAAAGTTAGTAAATGACAGAAAATCCTACATATTTTAATTGCCAACAGTTATTAATTGAGATTTTATTCATTAATAATGAAGTTACTCGTATTAGTTAGAAACTATTACACGTTGCAAACCGGTACAATAATACTGATGAAATCTCTTGAAAAGTGTAAACACTGCTAGTGCACAGCAAGGGGAAACACCTTCGTTTTTTGTTGCATGCGATTTCTGAAGAAAAGTGGGTGTGCAAATACTTATGTGTAATTTAAAGCGACAATTTGTGAAATATACACTTGTTTGATAATAAATCATAATTTCTTATGTGTTTTTGTTGATTGTTTTATGTCTTTACATTAAATAGAAAACATTTATAGGAAACGTAGGAATTAAATTGCTTGCTATAAAAAAAGTAAATATCTCTTCGAATTGTGCTTAAAGCAATAGCATTTCCAAAAGTATGTGAAGGATATTTATGCTACATGTTGTGCATAATAGTTTTGTACGCCTTACAGTTTTTCGTAGCAACTACAAATAATCGATATCGATATAGAGTTATATATGTGCATGCATATACATATGTATATCAAAATTAACTGAACCTCGGCCTGCGCAAGTGATAGCTGGAGTATAAATTGACACTGAGGTTCAGTAGTTTACACTGGGATATAACCTATTATTAAAACACTGTTGAAAAACTGGGCGTGACCCTACAAAGGCTTAAAACTTGCTGCCAACAAAGTCTCTCTTAAATTCATATTATAGTACGAAAATTATGGAGCTCGGTCATGCTCGGAATTATTACAGCTGTGATAACAGTGTCATCAATAAACATAAGATTTCATGGTTGGGATTATGGGAAGTCCAAAATACATATGTAATAGTAATAGCTCAGAATAATAATGAATTTTATTAAACATTTCCTTATAAAAAGTTTAAAACTTAAATTCAAGAGAATTTTATATAGTTTTAAAATATTTTAAATTGGAGCCACATCTAATTACAATATAAAATACAATATAATAACTAAAGATTAAATGATGGTCAAAAAAAGAGCCGTCAAAAGAGAGCTCAGGCAACTGAAAAGGTTCGAAATCGGTATTCTTTTTTAGTACTCCTATGCCAAATATGATGATCTCTGTGATTCTCCATAAACTTAAGTTTTAAGCGAATATGTTTTTTGATCACAAAAGGGTTTTGCTAGTTTGGCTTTGCTGACATTTAAAAATATATCTACTCTTTCTAACAAATAGTGAGAATATTATATCCTGAACAGGTTATATTGAGTTTGCGACGAAGTTTCTAAAACACAAAAGGAAACAGCGGAGACTCTATAGAGTATTCATATAAATGATAAGCGGGTTAAACTGAGCCGATGTAGACATGTCCGTCCATACATATCGATCTGGTTTTGAAATATCGTTATGTAATCTCTTTCCCCAAGAAAATGCTCATTTGGACCGTCGATACTACTATAGCTTCTTATGAATTTTTGTAACCTTGAATTTGTAAATTGACCGGACTACATGTGTTGTGTTTGCGTTCTTAAGAAAAAATTTAAAAATTCTGGTAAATGGGATTTTAGATTCAAAAATACTACCCACTTTTCTCGCAATTCATATAGGACTTGAAAGTTTTATTATTTTAACATTTGAATTATTACAAGGACACTTGACTGAGCTAAATAAAATTTGTGGATTTCTAAATAACGGTTTTAGCTTGTTCAAAACTTTTAAAGGAGATCCGGCTTAATTTTAGCCTTAATTCAATTAATTGCATGAAACATTCAGTCTGTAATGTTGTTTTTAAATATCTATAAAGAGAAGAATTGCAACAAAAAAGTATGCACACTTTGCTATCAGAGTTGCATTGTAAAGAAAATTCTTTAATAATAATATAATAATTATTATTAACTGCTTAAATTAAACAAAGTGGAGTTAGTTACACCATTTATAATACAAATATAAATTTCTGAGACTCAAACTGTTGATCTTTTACATCCCACAGGGTGTCCAAATATATATATGTATACTTGTATATATAAATTTCTCGGGTTCATTGTGAAGCAAGTCCGACACCATATATAGTTTAATTATCTTATTTTACCATAATATTTTAGGATTTTATTTAGTTGTTTTTTAAAAATGGTCATAAAAATGGAACAAAAAACATTTTACAATTCTTCCAGGAATAAGAGAGGGCAAAGACCCCACGGAACACACACATGTGTTAATACTGATATGAACACATGAGGGAAATGCAGTCATCGAAGTCGTCGATTTCATAAAAAATGCAATAAACATGTGAAAACGAGAAAAGGAGAAAAGTGCATAAAGTAAAAAGATGTGACATTGTGCTATAAACCACAATTTCTGCTGCAGAAGAAAGAAAAAAGAAGCGATCAAAAGAACGCATTGTGTAAATATATGTACATATGTGTTTATGTATGTATGTATGCATAGTATATGTCGATATAAAATTTACAGAAGTACAGTAAATTAAAAATACCTTCAAGTACACTGACAGCAGGCAAAAAATTAATTTGATAAACATATGGAAAATAAGACTCGAATAAACAAAGCAAAGTAAGGGCACTGCGATTTTAAATAAAGACTGCTTATTGTAAGAACAACATCATTAAAAAAAAAATAAATTGTTTTGCACACTTCAACAAATTATATGACAAGTGGTAATAATAATATTGACATTGAGTGAGCGCAAAAGCTGTAACTGGCCAGTTACATTAAATCCGATACTCTGACTAGAAAAATCTACGTACTTACTGTCGGACACTTTGTATGACTCGCAGTGAAAAATGTGTTTACATTTATAAACAGTTTTTAATTTTCCTCAAGTTATTTGTAAGTACCAATGTATATACATGCCTATGTTTGTATGTATTGGCAAGCAGTAAAACATCAAGTTGGTCAAGAGAAATATTAGTTTGTAAGTGAAAATGTGAAATTGCGACTGAAATCATCAGTTACAAAAAGTCAGGAATACTCATTTTCATGTGAGAAGAAACTAGACTGAAAAATACTAGTTGGTAACTAGGTCGAAGTGAAAACAAGTAGTCATGAAAGTATACTTTAATACTTGTAATATTAGTAAATTTTTATTAAAATTATGTTTTAACGAATTATTTACTTAGTTTAGAATCCTAGTTGAATCAACTGTGGGGCGGTAGTATGAAACATATGCATATGTCTCACCGGAAACGGACAAGTAGCTCCTGTATAACCAGTTGACCTCTTTGATTTAAAGCTCAAACTAGTTGCTAAGTAGTTTAGTCAATTTTACTGCAGGTTATACTACACACGTACATATACGTATATATATACATATAATATATTATATTATATATACTCGTATACCCATACATGGCGATGTGTGTTTGATGGGTGTCAGTTTTCTTGTAAATACAACGCTTATCAGTTCATTAGTTTTCTTTTCAGCTTACAACTGGAACTGTTAATGCCACAATAATCTCAGTACATTAGTATTTAATGAAAAGGTAAATACGTGATAAACCAGAAATCAACAAAAATTTAAAAGATATAAAGCAATATATTTTACATAATGTTTATGAACATACATTTGCGTTACTTACATGACTTTTTATATTTGTTCCGTACTTATACCTCAAATATTGTAGAGTTCAGAATATCAAGCCACATACATATATATATGTATGTTTGAATGAATATTTATCGGAACGATAACTTTAAATTAAATGTCGAACTGCGTAAGTACAAATAGAAAACCCTATGTTATAATTGATATCAAGTTTATGGTATATAATCAATTCTGGAAGGTAGCACAACTCTAGGAGATGTGTGAAAACCAAGATTGATAGAGACAAGATAAACGCCTCGTCGAACCGTTAAACTTTCATAGTAAATGTAAGCGAACCCTTCACCTCCTTTCGTTCGTAACGTCAGGAAACCGTCGTAAGCTAAATTTCCATAATTTTTAGTCAAACTATTCCAGCTTGATCCTTCTGCGCAAATTGTGTATTAGTTTTAATGATATAATTATAACTGATCTGTTGTTAAAAAGTTATCTAATAATATAATAAAGATAATTCCAGTATCTTTGAATATCAATCAGTTTCTGCTGTTTTCGAGATAATCTTCAAAAATTACGCTTTTTTACTTACTGTTGTATAGTAGTTGGAAAGTCGTTTTTAAGTTAAATTATTATTAGTTTATCAGTTGAAAAATATTCAAATTATATATTTTTCTTATTCAACCAGCAAACTAAGTAAGTGTTTCATACAAAGAATAAGCATTTTAAATAACTTTTCATTTAAATTGCTTTGATAAAACCGAGCTTTAGGCGCTTGAAAAAGTAATTAGATTAACAAGCACACTTGGAAAGTTTCTGTCTTACGTTTTCAACTGCAGTTGTTATAAATGAAATTAATGGAGAAACAGACTTTCGATATATTATTATATTTATTGATTAAGAGAGTTGTGAAGTAAAAAAAAAACTAACTTTTATGTTTAATCTCTATAAAATTTAAAAATCGCAGCTAATTTCAAATTATTTTAAAAGCTTTGCCATTTGTGAACACAGTTAGACGTGAAAAGTTGGAGAAATTTAAATTCATGAAATTTTAACCGAGTCTCAGCGTTTTATTGCTGCTTAATGAAATTTCCTTAGGTGTATTGTGTTAGAACATTTGTATGTACTGTATTTTGTCAATTTCGTGCTGTAATTTATTCTGGGGATATGCTCGAAAATTCCTTCATCTAAATTTTAAGCGGCAAATAGTATAAATAGAAGTACATATTTACATATAGTAAGGAAGGTAGTGGCATACTTCAAAAAATGTGTGTACACATACTTATACCTATGTATGGCTAGAGGTGTCAGTCGCCGATACAAACGTTGTCTGATCACCCTTTTACGCCGCGGACGTTGCCACGTGACCCATACAAATTAATTCTAGAACCGAAACAAACAAACGTGCATTTGTGATATATGAATGTGACTTTCGTTACAATAGGCCTTTCTTCAATCACTACCTAAGTTCATTTTGAATACTGTCTACAAAATATTGTACTTACATAAACGTTTCGACGTTAATTATATTTAGATTTAAGCACCGAGCGTTACTTGTTTTTGATTTGGCTATAGATCAGGGTGTGTCGGAGCTTATAAAGAGTGAACTGACTGAGAGTTGTACATCCCCGACAATGCAGTTAGATACATACACACATATGTGGGTGGTTGTGTTTGCGGTTAGGCGTAAGCGTTTTGTGAAGCGATCGCTTCAGGCCCTCTTCTAATTGCTCATCTGAATAAGTAACTAGTAGAATTTTATTTTTGTTTTTTAATTTTTTCATTGCGTTAATTGGAATTGCGACGCTGTAATTATTTTCAAAAAATCACATCAAATGAAAACATTCGAGTTTTTCCAATAAGTGATTTTTCAATGATATGTTAGATTGAGCGTGGAAAACTTACCCAATATAGCTAGGTATATTCTCGCTAAACGCTTGGTATGTCGTAGGCTAATAGAGAGATGCAAATTTTACTAATCACTAGCATTAATTATAGGCGTTAATTATAGTCCATTAAACTGATGATTAAATGAGTGGTATGCGCCCATAAGACAAATATAATTTAACACTGAAAGGAAATATCTCTTTAAAAATTCTAATTCTAATTCGTAATTCTTTTAAAACTTCCGAGACGATAGCAACAAAAATACTTGCATAGGTTAATATGTACATATATCTTAGCAAAGCCTCTAAAATAGGTGTTATGTTCCTTTTTCTGTTTAGATATTTATAGCAATTATAGAATATATGTGCTTCCAAAAATAATTCATGAGATAGTTTGACTCGATCTTGATTCAAAATATTAAGTGGCTAACGATGTGGGGGATCTTAAAAAAATATGTCAAACCTTTTTTGTTTGATATAAAAAAGTATCCTCATCGCTTAGCGATTTAAAAATTCTAGAAATGCCAATATTTAATACTATTCAGCAAATCACTAGCGTCGAATCGTCAAAATTTAGAGACTGGCAAATCGAAAAAAAAACTTATTCAAATCACTTATTGAACAAGCAAGCTGACTCGGTAAATTGACATAAGTCAAATCAAGTTAAAGCGAAAAAAGTTAGAGGGATTTTATACCACTTTAAAGAGCTATACATATGCTTTCTTATTGAATTCAACTGGTTTATTTTCTTGTTGTTTTTAAATTTTTATCTTTGAGAAGAGCTCATATACCAAACATAATGAGCACATAATTGTCGAATCGAATACACCAATTATTATTTGGTCACTTTAATCCGAAATAAATCAAAATAAGCGCGGTCCTACTCTCCATTGGCATTAATTTGTAATTTGAACTTGAAATTTAAAACACCTGACTTACGTAGGTGAATATAATCTAAATCGTTTAGCTGCTTTTAACCGAAACTCTGTGTAATGCCTAAGATATCCATTACCTTCTAAATACGCTGATTACATAAAACAATTGTAAATAAGCGTGTGTGCTTGGCAGAGTTGGATGAACAAATTTGGTTGCGTAAACGTGAGGCGTTGTTACAACAGCTGCCCTTGGAGAGGAGGCCAGGCGCACAGAAGGACAAAAACGTGTACAGTGACGGCTGGTTTGGAGCTGCTTATGCACAGTTAGTTTTGTTGGTACTTACCCTTCACTTTTCTTAGTACTTTGCCAAAGTGTAATGACTTGTGGTTTTTGTTGTCTGACCTTTTCTTCTGCGTTGCTTTTTTATTAGTTTTGTAAATTATTTACACAAATTTGTTGTTGTATTAAAGTTTGTTGCTTATATGCCGTTTTTCGCTTCTTCTGCTTCTTCTTCAAAGTTTCTACCTTTTAACGCGTTCTTATTTACTTTGCCAAAGGACTATACCAAATATTATAACAACAAAGGTGACGAGCGCGAAATTTCGTAAATTAAAAAAGTTAATCAAACAAAACACTGGTTAGACATACAATCGAAATCACAAATAAATTGGCGGGTACTTTTCACGTATGTCTTTTGTAAACGCCGAACCTCGAAACTATAGAGAACAAAAGTGTACTTCTTCGCTTTATATTATTGCACTCTTGCTTTCAAAACGTCGAACAGAACAAAAAATTGTTCGTACGGGACATGAAAATAAAATAACTTAAACAAGTTGTATAATGATGTCTTATATAAAGCGTTGGTAGGATTCTGGGAAGCAGCACTTGTGTGGATATTATCGCCACAGTATGTAAGTAATCGGTTGGGTGTATCGCGCAGGCCGCGTGTAGCGTATTCGAGCTCGCAAAGACGACTGTGCTGGCCGTTATTGTGTGACTGGGCTCGAGGAGGTCGCACCGAGGCAGCAAGTCAGCACAAAGCAGCGAACCAGCGAGCCAAACCGGCAGCTAGTTCGTCAAGCAGCCAAGCGTACACGTACACATAATATGCGCCAAGTCCGACCGCTGCAAGCGTCATGAAATTGCTCGGCGCTTTGGAGCTCGGTAAATCGACGTTAGCTTACTCAACGCATATACATATAATATGTATGTATATATGTTTATCTGTAGGTAGCTGCATTGGTATGAGTATGGATATGCGTTTCTTCTCGCTTTAAATGGTTTTGTTGTTGCTGGAGCCGTTTTGGATGTTGGGGGCGCCAACAACATATAATTTTCTTTTTCATCTGTATTCGACTGTTTTTTAGTTTTTTTTGTTCTTGATTTTTCTGTGAGTCAAATTGGGATGGCTTGTCACATGCGTACATATGTGCTTAGCGTTATGTGCTGTGGCTGTGTCGTGGCTAGAAAGGCATCGGCAATGAGAAAACCGGCATTGGCATTCAGCTGTTCCTCTATGTGTATCTAGTACATACATATGTATGTAGACTAAAGTTTTTTTGGTACTGCTTGAGATGTTATTAAAAACCTTAGATATAACCAATTTACCTTTCCTTTGAATTTCAATCAACTCTTGATGTATACATACATATTATATACATATATATTCATGGGCTGACTTTACTCACCTTTATCCAGATCGCGCAATAAACAAAATCTATCTTAGATTGTTTTCTGTAATCAGAATACTGTTTCTTGACATTTTATATCTTTGTCCTTAAGTTATTGTATGCTGAAGTCGGTGGTCCGCTGAATGGTTGTCGTCCAAAGTGACAGGAATAGTTTTAACCAGCATTTTTTGGGAATCACATAAAATTATTTTCAACGAGTACCTCGAGCATGATATAACAATCAATAAACAGTACCTCATGCTAAAAGTTAGTCCTACTACCGGACCTGTGCTCCATATTGTCATAAGTTTATCTAAATAGACTTTAATTCCGGAAGAGGTTGGATACACACTCTTCTTTTAGAAGTCTTGAAAACTGGACAACACTTCTTAGGAAGATTTTCTCCTTTCAATTACTTACGATAGTCTCAGAATATTTCTTTCAAATGTGGGCTTCATTTTGAATTTCCTACGAAGATCGTAGAAGCTTTCAGCGTAAATACTTGCATCAGATGCGGAGTACTTGATTATTCTTTGGCTTTCAGTATGATTCTAGGCAACATATTATGTATAAAACAGAACTTTTTAGGTTTCTACTCATTCGCTACTATATTGGAACCTTCGAAATGAGTGTGCAGTTTAAAATTTGAGTTGTTGGGATTGGGTGCTGGATTCCCGGCTGTTTCGAAGTTGCATGAGAAGGTAAAAATGTGTCTCAAGAAGGTCAAAATCAGGTATTTGCTTTCAGTGGCGCCTGAGAGCCATTTGCTTACATCAGCTCTTATTGAACTTAGCTTTGAAAAGCGATATATAGAAATCTGTTCTTTTTAGGAGAGTGCAGTACATACCTCATCTAAAAAAAAAAATTAATGTTTTTGGTATATAGCGACTGAGACGATAAAATAGTGAATGCAAATTTTAAAATGTTCTACATTGTTTAAGCATATCGTGCCGCATTCGCAGACACTGTGAACCAAATCACTACGTGCAGTTATCTCTTTGAAGGAAAGAGAACAAGAGAGAGAAAGAGAGAGTGTGTGTGTGCAAGATTTCCGGCACCTTTAAAGCTAAATCTCCTTGCCCACCCACACAATAAACGAAGTGTAGACGTCATCATTTGCCGAACACAACACACCTACTCTGCGGGGTTAATTGCCAAGGGTCGACCAGCAGTCAAAATAAATGCATATGTAGACACGTAAACAGAAAAGCTGCAAATGCACCACATACTACATATGCTTGTATGGAAACGATTGCAATCTCTGCGCTCTTGATTTTTTTACAAGACTATAAGGATGCTTTGATGCTGCGCGCTGTTGCTTTCAGTATTGACTTACTGTTTGTCCTTGATGAAGGTGAAAGTGAATGAATATGCATTTTCAATATCTCATACCATTCGTCCTCAATTTTATTGCTCGAATTATAGTGAATCGTTAAAAAGATGAATGTCATGCTTTCTTCTTTAAATTTTCTGTGATGACTTCATTAAGTACGTGCAGATTGCGTGTAACGTTCTTCGTGTACCAAACGCTACGTGCCTTGAATTGGCTTAACTAGGTAATTTAATTGTGCTGAGATTAAGTTTTTAAATAGACTCTAAGTTCTTTGAACAAAGCACTGTAAGTAAAAGTTCTTAAATTTTGATGGGAAGTCGATGAACTCATTAATCGGCATAGACTATTCTTCCAACCGCTCATTTCAAGAAGTGTAATATCCGTTTTGTTTATTATGTATGGCCTTTCCCTAATACATCGGATATACTCTAATTAGCGTTGGGTAGATGTTTGGCTTCCTCATGTTAGTGATTTTAGCCCCGATTTGATTCGAAATTGTAAAGTAAAAACTGAGCTTTTCAAACATAGACAGTTACTAGCAAAATTTCAGCGGAATTATATAATATTAATAGTTTTGTATTGACCTCGTATGGAGGCGAGGCTGTTCGCGGATTTATTGAAAAAGAACAATATTGGTCGGTGCCAGGTGCTCCGAAAATGGCTACTAGGAAGATTAAAGGAGCAAAAGTCAAAAACTAAAGAATATATGCAAATAAAACAACCAAATTTGGTTAAAATAGGTTCGGCATTATTCTTATGCAGATAATTTTATGCCATCTCTGATTTGAACAAAGTGTCTTCCCAATGGCCACCACGGCTCCATTTGCATATCTCAACCCATTTACACCAATTTTCGTTGACCCGGTGCAGCGTTTCGGCTGGAATTTCGGCTAACGCCTAACCTTTGATTTAACATAGCCCAAGAGAAAATAATCTAAAGGCGTTAAATCGCATGATCTTGGCGGCAATTTGACTGGACCATTTCTCGAATTAACATGTCGCCACACTTTGCACGCAATGTTTGATTTCATCAAACTCTAGGGAAAAGCAGTCGGTCAACATAGTGTTATAATGCTCGCTATCGATGGTAACGTCATTTCCTGCTTCATTTCGAAAGAAATAAGGCCCAATCATGCCGCCAACCACAATCGGCACAAAACGGTAAATTGCGTTTACTGAACCACACGAGGATTGACGCACCTCAATAGCGAGAATTTTGCTTGTTGACGAAGCCAAAAATGGGTCCATCTGAGAAGATAAAGTGAAATGTGGCATGATGAAATGGCAAACCTTACTGAACACACTGAAAAAATTTGACACAAATTCGTAAACAAACATAGCCGCTACGACGCTGAACATACGTAAGTTAGAAGATTACGAGATCGCGGTTATAAAAGTACTACTGATGCTAATATACTGATGATATCAGAAGCAAAAAAAATTTTACAAACTTGGTAGAACAAAGAGATAAGATACTCCACTCAGGGCAGTCGAGGAACATGCCGGGACTTATATCCGTTCAAGGACTGTCTACTGGGCAGAATTCCACAAAATATTTTTCGTTCATCATATTTTACAATACCTTTGGTTTTTTCAATCAGAAAGGATCAATTATCTGTAGTAAATGTTTCTGTTCTTCCCTTTATTTATGACCATAATTAAAAATAAGATTAAAGTGTTTAAATGACCATTTTCATTGATTTTTATTGAGTTAATATAATAATTATATTTCAGTAAAAATTAAACTAGGCATCGAGCCTATTCTCATTCTTTTCGAATAGCAAATAAGTATTTTATGCGAGTTCATATTAAAATCACTGTTTTTTTTTTCAAACTTATAATTCTATAATTCTAGTAATTACTTTTAAAGAATTTTTTTAAAATGTACGGATTAAAATCGATGTCTCTTTTGCGAGTAATTGATGCTTACGAGTATATATGTAATAAAATTCGGTTTTCCTGTTTGGTTATTAGCAAGTAGACTTGGAAATTCTCACTTTCACTCTTCACCCATTGCGTTATCACGTTCGTCGTCACCGGTTCCACCATCTGTTGCAGTAAATCCGCAAAATTTCCAATGTGGCTTGAGTACGCTATCAACAACGACTCCCGGTTTATGTTCCAACTTGAAGATATTGGTGTAGGTTGTCAGTATCTGCTCTAACGTTGGCACTTGTAAGTCCAGCTTCTTCATAGACTGTCGCAAGAAAACACATATTGACTCAACGCTGACGCCAAAGGGTTGCACTATTAGATAGGCAGCCACTAACGCTATGATTTGGGCCTCCAAAAATGGCAAGAATTTCGGCTAGTTAAAGAAAGAAATATAAAATATATCTTCTCTTAATAGTTAATAAAGTCCAAAATGAAGAAGCAACTGATTCATAATCTTTAAATTATTTCGAATTAGTTTATTTTTAAATTTACCCCGGAAGCTTACACATATATCATTTATGCGCTTGCGAAAATACAAAATCATCCCAAACCGCATTTAATTTATTTCTGTGAATTCATTGTTCTTCTGTCAATTTAAGAGTTGTGACGATGTTTAATCGGGTAAAACCAGTCGTAAGATACTCTGATTAAAAATGATATGTCACGTGTAATATGGGGCTTTGACATTGTAAAGCTAATCGATGGACTTTTTTGAAACCAAATGGTCTAATACTAAGTACAAAATGTATGTACATATGTATGTATCATTGAACACGGACACCTTTCAACAAGGAGTTTTTTCACTACTACTATGGATAGGTATGGTCTCCTTTTGGAACCTGAGAGCAGATGGTGCCAGGAAATAGCTTCAGAAGAAGTGTTTTTGATAATATGCATAATTTTTTGGAGACTATATGAAGCCATAATTAAACATATTTCAACCTATGATTAGATGTTAACATTTGAACAAAACAACCGATGGAAAAAGAAAGTGTTTTAACGGTTCTAGTAGGCGTTCCTTCGCACCATTTATGTTTAGTATGCAATAAATTTCAATAACATGATACGGAAAAATATGTAGATCTGTTTTAGACAGTCAACAAAAAAATTAAATTTCTAAAATTAAGTTTTCTGACAGTATTCGCGGACCAATCGTTTTCTCGATGGACATCAAATCAGCTTAGCCAAAGGCAAAGTAACATAAACACATAATTATACTGGACAATAATTTTCGGATACTTGTATATGTACGTGTAATGAGGGGGGATCGCAGTAAACACCGGAAGTTATTAAAAATAAAAACCACATTCTATTTCGTTATCAACTAACTTCTAAGTAAACTTCATGGTCTTGACCGGACTACGTACATTAACTTAGTGGTAAAAAACTGAATCACTACATGTATCGTCGACCGACATGATAATATTATAATATTATTGTTAAGCGTACATATGGTATACATAGTAGTTGTCTACACTTACCTCAATCTCTTTGGTTTCCTCTGATAGCTGTACTTTCATTTCGTCGGTACTAGAAATATCATCGCTAACATCCTTAATTGCTACACTATCCTCAGGGGTAAGGGTTTCGTTTGACTTTAGCTCTGTTGCTATTTCAGCTGATTCTTCAATTTCGGAAGGATCGTCTTTCACTACTTCCTTTGGCGGTATTTCGTCTTCCTTATTGCTTTGGTTTGTGGCTTTTTCCTCATCATCGGTTTCATGTATTTCAACAACCTCAGTCTGATCTTCGATAATTTTCACTTCCTCATCACTTTTGTAGCCATCAATATCGATAATTTGTATTTGACTAGTTTTTTCGGTATTTGTCGAATTTTCAGTATTGTCTCTCTCCCTATTAGGCCTTGACGGATTTTTTGGCTTATTTCTCGTTGTATCTTCTACAGTCACCTCTTCCACATCATTGTCGTCCTCATCATCATCGTCGACATCTTCGCTTTCATCGATTAATATCTCACTGGTCTCGGAGTTAATTGACGATGTTTCGCGATCTTTTCGCTTATTGGTAGTTTCTTTGATTCTAGTCTTTAGCAATAACTGTTTAACGCCAGCCTCTTTCAACTTACGTTCGAGCTGTTCAATTGTTTTGTGGTCCTTTTGTTCGCGCATTTTCGTCTGCATTAATTGTGTTTGCATATTGCGTATCGTTTCCTGCAGTACTTTGATCTGTTTCTCACGATAATCATTGTCGTATTTGATGTCGGTGCGGACGTGTGACATTTCGCTACGCAAAGCTTCGAGCTGACAACGCAGCGAGTCGTTCTCTTCCTGAAATGACAAGTGTATCGTATTTCATTAATTATATTTATATCGAGCGAAAAGGAGTCAGAGTGAGTTTAAGGTTGAGATATAGACCGTCGATCGAATGTGCGGAAGATAGCTGCGACTGTTGGCATCTCAAAAGATGACGTGAACAGGATGAGGATATTATATAATAGGCACGAGAAAGCTGTCGACGCGATCAGTGCCGCGGTTACTCAGTCCGGACACCAAGTGCAACCATGTGACTATATCAGCATTGATTTTAGCTGTTAAAGCGCAATCCGCCGGAATTTCTGTGCCGTTCTGTGTGCCCGGCGACGAAATATGTATCCACTGGTACACACTAAAGATCAAGGGACAGTGGTACAATGGATTCCACCTGACAAACTTGCTACAAATAAGGCCAATACTGTCCTATCTGTCGAAAGTGATATAACCACCGTTTGCTAAGGTTCAAAAGATGAGATATACATCGAGTAATTTGAAAAGGTCAAAACGGTGAGAGAGTTTCATTGTACCAAATAACTGCATCTCTTCGACGCCTATTAACAGAAAAAACGGTCCTATTTGGCCAAGATAAAGCGATCTTTCACCAATATAACGCACCGGCTCATCCTGCGCTCTCGTCATGGTTAAATTGGTAGTATTAAGTTACGAACTGCTGCTCCATTTACCGTACTTTCCAAATTTGGCTACATACTTCTTTCCATATGTGAAATAATCAATCGTTAGTCAGAGGTTTATATACGCGAACTAGCCTCAGTTTTTGAGATATCGTTCTGAAAATTTTCACGTCCTTTTCTCCCCAAGCAGCTGCTCATTTGTCGTTCGTTGGCTTACAAACATAACGATCGGAATCAAATGCTTGTATCAAAAACTTTTTCATTTGACGGATATCTTCACGGAATTTAGCACGGGCTATTGTCTAAGGTATTGTGTAATGTCCGATCACTATAGCATATATCAGCCATACTGATCGATCGAATCAAGTTCTTGTAAGGAATCTTATGTCGGCTTATATAGCTTCAGTGCAACTAAACAGAAACCTGAACTTTATACAAAAAACGGCTTAAGTCCTTTATGGAGTATATTGTAATTCATAATCCGTAAATCGAAACTAGAGTAATCACTGAAGAAAGCTTTGGTAAATTCGGAAATCATGTCCATTAAGACAGTTGAGGTTTGCACTCTCTTCGTAGCAATTTGCTGATAACAAATATAGCTCAAGGGTTAATTTCAAAAAAAGGATATAAGGTGTACTTGAGATCTTTATAACGCGACCCAAAAACCGCTTAGAGTACGAACAAAAACAAACTACGCACCTTCAAACTCTCCGCATCGTAGCGTGTTCTCTTGGCGCTGCTGCCCTGATAGTTCCGATCATCGTCAGACATTTCCATTTCATCGTCCTCAATTTGCACCGAGCGTAATTCCTGTATTATGCACATCATAGCAATAATTAGCACAATAATTTATGAAATTAATATTACTGCTTTATTTTAAAAGTTTAACTAATATTGAAGAAAATTTGACTTTGTCAAGTTTTGAAATGAAAAGAAATTTGAAAAAATCCTAAACTGAGATTAAATATTTTTTCGCTCTTTACTTATATAATTTTGGCGCATCTTCAGCCACGGTTCGTTTGTTGGTACTTACCTCAAGTTTGGAACTTTCAAAAATGATATTCGTTTAAAAATTATTTTTAATACGATCTCATGTTTTAATTGGTTTGGTTTCTTCCTTTAATAGTTTTTTTTTTTAAGTTGTAGTAAATAAATATATTAATGTTGAGGCGAAAAAATAAAAAAAATCACCATGTTTGTTTTTGTATTTATTATATATGACAACCAATTTGAAGCGATTAAACCGAAATTAAAATGTATTTATACATGTGTATAGAAATACACTTAAAATGGAGTAAATAGTTTTACATTTGTATATAAGTACGTATGCAAATATACTGATACTGAATACAATATATGATTACAAGTCATGCAATGCTACATATATATGTGTATGACTGTATGTGAGTGTAAACGGTGCTTTAGTGCATTCTACCAAATGAACATTTAAATATTTAGAAGAACAAATTATTATTTAGTAATACTTCAACGAAACACAAATAAAAGACGGGAAAGACAAGCTCAGGAAAAATAAGAAAGGAAGGGCGATAATATTGTACATCAGCAAGTCAGTCAATGGGACGATCTCGTTATAAGGGGTTTTTGTACCTACCGAGTTCATTCATTTTAAAAAACATTTAATGTACTAGTCCATACATACATTATAAAGCGAATCAGAAAGATGAATATCTTTATATAATATATGATATATCGGATTATGTAAAATATAGACCGACTTCATACATATTTTATACCAAATGACAGCGAAATATTGTCATAATACTTGTATTTCGCTAAGATAATATTCTTTTCTACTGCCAGCATATATGGGGTCTAATAGAGAATTCATACAGATTTATGCTAACGTTTCAGTTGGGTATAAGTAACAGGAAAATATATGAATTTTTATGCGGATAGAAAACACGTTAATAACAGTAATCTATTAAATTTATTTTTGGTATGTTTTAAAAATAGAAGCTTATGGTGTTCAAATTGTTTATCAGTGGTTGGCAGGCGTGGCCTCCTTTTGTTGCTGTCGGCATAATTCTTATTCCAACCTTTTTTGCGGACGAGTTAAGGTGTGCATCGACGCTTCAAGCGGTAAGTCACAGAAAAGAGTGATTTTAATAGGTTTGGAAGAACATTATATATGTTGTAACGATTTTTGGTATAAAAAATGTATCTTTGCATGTTGGGGGGAAATCTGGATGAGTAAGTTATAAACCTGTTATAATCCCCAATTAGAGTGGGGGTTTCTAGGGTATCAAGAGCCTCTCTTCATTCTTTGCCTGCTTTTGATAGTGGTGTAATTTTCTGAATATCATTCATAAGAAGACAGTTGGTGAGGGTGTTGGATAACTCTGTGAATAATGTACTCGGTGTCAGTCCATGTGTGTTTATTTAGGGCCACATCGTTATATTGCCAGTATTTAATAATAGTACATACTGAGCTGAAGAGTTGCAATGTAAGAGGATGATGGGAACATTGTTCAGAAATCACTCAAGGTCCAAAGGGTAACAAAGCTTTAAGATTTTTGGAGAACGGGAGTTTCTGGAACACAAACGGTCACGAATCTGGTGAATCAAGAACTGCAAGGATATAGGATCTATTTACATAGAAATTATTTCAAAAGAATATACTCATCTAGATACTACGAACGAAATACAACACTAATATTAAATTTATCCACAATATATCGTATATGGTGTGCAATTACTAGAAGATATTACCGACAAAGTGTATATGTACATACATACATATATGATTACGAAAGCATTAGAAATGTGTCAGCTCATATGTAATATATATTCAAAACTTTTGTTAATTAGTACTTTGAAATAAAAATTAAGCAAAATACAAAAAAAAGTTGAATTTATATAAGCCACCATAGCATATTAGCAAATACTTTAATGTAGCTATGTTAGTATGAATGTATGTACGTATATGAGTATATTAAATAAATGCACAGAGACACTCAAGCGTAGTATAATGTAATGCAAGTAATACAATTTAGTACTTTTTTTTTGTTTTGTACGTACCAATGCCAGCTTCTTCCACTGATCGATGTTTTTTCTTTGGGCTTTGGTGAAATGGTCCCAAACCTTCTTGTGACTTGCAGCACTGAACACTTTTTCAATCTGAGTGACTGAATATGCAATTATAATAATAACAATAATATAGAGGGGAGAGGGTTGGTTGGTTGTTTGATTGATTGGTTTCTTTGCTTGCACGCTGGCTATATACTTCTGTTATTCATAGTATGAGTACTTCTTTCATTCAAATTCAAATTCAAATTTAAAATGAAATTCATGTTTTACAATTTCATAACGGCAAATTTGTATTAAAAAAAATTAAAAAAAACGAAAAATTTTAGTGTAATGGCAGAAAGCCTATATAGACGCACAAAGAAAATGTTTGATTCTTAACAGCAGTTGCTTTTCATTAGTTACCACTAAATTCCGGACAAACTACATATGTAAGTCTGTGAAACGAGTTTCCTTGGTTCTTTGCGAACTAATATGCTTAGCTTTAATTTATAATTTACCTGTCGCTAATTCTTTTACAAACCTTTGCACCCTTTGTTTCCATTTGTTTTTAATTTTGCATCTATTCCGAAATTGAGGTTACCTTTGAAACTGAAGTCGGCAGAAGGCATAGCGTTTATATGCATGTATTAAGTTCTTACAGTTACTAAACAAAAGGCAAAGTCATTTAATGTGATTTTTTATAGTATTTAAAATTATTAATAATTAATTTTCAATTCTAAAACTTTCATTTTACATATCTACTTTTATCAAAATCGGAATGAATTTGCCTTTAAAAAGTTTAAATTAGCCGATTTATTTCAATCATAAATTGTAGAATTATTAAATAATAGCTTAATTCAAATGAACAAACCAATGGGTTTTGCGTAGGACCGCTCATTGAAAAATAAATAAATGAAGCATTCTGATGTTTTTGTCAAATGTCATATCAATGTTAGTACTATGAGCGATGTCGCTGTAAGAACGCAGTTTGGCAAATATTCGATTTACAATAAAAAGTTATAAAATTAAAAAAAAAAAAAAAAAATTCATTGCAAAACTGCGCCTACTACCCTAAATATAAACCGAGCAAAAGCAGCTAAGCTTATTTTTCTTTCAACTACTTTAAAGAATGTAAAGCAAATAGACAAATCAAATACTTACACTGTGCGGACATAATCAGCATTTGTTTGCGGTAGCTTTCACGCGCTTTGCGTAAATCATCCTCCAACTGCTGCTTATCAGTATGTAGACGACGCACATGTGCATGTGTGCTTTGTATCATGGAGTAAAACATGTTGGCATTGCGTTTTGTGCAGTCGCCGCGATCTAACCAAATTGCAATTGTTTGCACGGCCTTTACGAAAGTGTCGCCACTACGCAAATGCTCGGCTACCATTGATGCTTCATGATCACTATAATGCGGTATGGGTGGCGGCGATTGAGATCGTATACGATCGATTGACAAACGCTCCTTGTGCCGTTGCTCACGTTGTAATTGACGCTGCTTGCATTCAAAATCGTAGAGATCATCGCGCGCTTGCGCGTAGTCAACATGTAGGCGTCCAAAGTTTGACGGTTCGCTAGAGTTAGAGATGCGTATGCGATAGCCAGAGAGATAGATGGCACGATCAACGGATGCTTCGTGGCGATAACGTATATGGCAGAAATTCTTCTTCGATGAACGCAGTGTGGTGATTTCACCACACGATTCGAATATTTCACGTACCAAATCCTCTGTACAGTTTTCAGGCAGACCGCCGACAAATACTGTGCGACAACCAGGCGGGCGTTCACGTGTGGTAGGCGGTGGCGCATTTGGATTGGGTGGAAAAAGTATTGAGTTTTTGGTTTTTATCACCTCTTTCATGCCATTGACTATAAAAAAAATGCATTTATTTTATTTTTACATCAATTATTTAACAGTAGCTTGTCATACTTGCGGGATTTGCTGAGCCGGGTTGTCCGTTAAGACAGTTTTCATTATTGGGCAAAGTGCTGGCGAAGCTAGCAGCATAGTTCTGTTGCATTTGCTGCATAGCTGCCAACATTGCTGTCGGATCCATAAACATTTGATTAGCCGCTTGTGTGGATGTTGAGGCAGCATTTGTTGCCGCAGTTGAAGGAAAGAACATGTAGGGATTTGCAGTAATACCACCTGCTGTGCTCGCTGTTGGCATAAAACCATTCATAAACATATTTGCGCCATGCCCGCTCATCGCCAGTTTATCAACTGGCAAATTTTGGTCGGCTGCTGTGTGCACAGTGGTAGTTCCATTTAGACTTGTGTTTGTAGACAAAGGTGCTGCCTCCGATTCAGTTTCAATATCCATTGGTGCGGTACCACGATTCGGTTTCACTGTGGTTGGTGAGTTTAAAGTAAATCTTGGAGCTGGTGGCGGTTCTGGTGTTCGATCACGCATGTTTGTAGCTACAACAATATTATTGCTGTTAGTAGGACTAGTTGTCACCGCATTAACTGCACCAACTGCTGTACTTATTGCAGCAGCGAGTTGATTGATGAAGTTTTGATTATTGTTTAGGGTGTTCCCGCCAGATATGGTACCGAGTAGGGGCACTGCAACAACAACATGAAAAACTCAAATGTTTACAATAGTAATCAAAACAAGAGGTGATAATAAACACAGCTGTTTATCAAAATAAAACCAGCGAACGTAAAAGAACGAGAAAGTGCAAATTGAATTTTGTATGATGCCCGATTGGACGGCTAACAGAGCTGAAAAATACCGAGTAGGGAATTCACCGATTTCTGTGATATTCGCTACTATTTAACAGAAATGAGAATTTATAACTGTCTGCAGAAATACGTATCTACCAACATAAAGAGAAATATGAAATACTTTGAACATAAAATACAAATGACACTTCGTGATTATTTTTGGTAATATAAACGATTTTTATGATAAAACCAAATTTTATTGTTTTTTTTTTTTGCAAAATTGCGAAGTATTATGCAAACAAATGATATTTTTCTTTTTTATTAATTTTCTAATTGCAATTATTATAAAATTAAGAAGTACAAAATGCGCATAATTGTATTCATATATACACTTCTTGGGTCATTCCTTTTATTTGACCACTCAAATACAATTGACCTTCACATATGCATATTCGCATTATTTTATTATCATACAAGTATGTATGTACATTTGTATCAATAGAAAAATCAAGCCAGAGCTCTTCTCCATTATCAAAGAAACCATCAATTATATTATATCTCGAACTTAATTATTGTTAAGATCTTTTTTAATTGAAATTTCGTCAAAAATCAATTGGCATATGCGTTTTTCGGTATTCATTTCTTAATATTTTTTTTGGAAAATCTTTCAAGACTTTCTCGTCCATAACGGGGGAGACATACCGGATCGAACGCCAACGTAAAAGTGTTATTTTTGTGCGGCAGTGCGAATGATAAATACCACGCATAAAATTATAGGCCTTAGTCAACATGTAATTTATGTTGAGTGTCATTATTTTCTTCTTTTCATTATAGAGGCTTCTTTTCTTCAAAATCATTTTTGCGTATGTCATTGCATATTCGTTTAGATCGCTATGTACAATGACACTTTTTGCAAGAGATTGACACTTCTTTGTCAATTGAAAAATTTTTCTTCTTAGCTCTTTTATCGTTTTAGATTGCTTCATAGCATTTCTTTGGTACCCTCTTGCTATCCGAGCATAATACTCTCGGTCGTAATTAGAGATCTCTTCACTATTTTCGCACTACAGTCCTATCTCACGAAGGCGTGAAAACTTTTCGAATTCCTCGAAAGTTATATCTTCTATTGGCAACTGTGCATTTTTATAACTCCTATCGATCGCGGCAAAACCCATTGTGATGACATACTACTTCCGTCATCTACGGTTTATATATGCAAAACCGGAAAAGCTCAATTCAATATCTGCTTTGACACAACGTCTTTTTAATTATTTTGAGCAACTTCCGTTTTGGGAAATCGGAAGAGCTTCCTGCTCTCCCAACTAGCACAGTTACTCACGCAGCAACTTTTAGACACAGGTGCCGGTTGGAATAATTGCGTGGGGGCCTCATCTAAAAAAGATTAATTAATTTCAAAATATATATGACAATTTATATTATAAAATAAGTAATAAACAAGTAAGGAAGTGCTAAGTTCGGATATAACCGAACATTTTATACTCTCGCAAAGCAAATGGTATACTCGTTTGAGATTTCTTTGTGGATGGACCGATATTTTCGGAAGAAGGTCAACTATAGGCACTGGGGTCCACATATTTACTACTTAGGGGCTTGAACAGTTTTGGTTCGGTTTAGACAATTTTTGGTCACAAGGTGGCATACTTTAAACGTATAATTCACGCAAAATTTTACCCCGATATAATCATTGTTGCTTGATATGCATATTGAAAAGTGAAAGAATCAGATGGAATTGAAAATCGTGTGAAGGCGTGGTTGTAGTCCGATTTCGCACTATAACATAGAGATATGAGAAGAATGTTATGTACCGAATTTGGTTGAAATCGGTTAAGCAGATCTCAAGATTAGGGTTTTCACCTAAAAGTGGGCTGTGCCACGCCCACTGTCTAATTTTGAACGCGGTTCCTATAAAGTCATCTCATATCATCCCAGAGATAAAATTTAATGTCTCTGGCGGGTTTAGTGCTTGATTTATCGCACTTTTAGTAGTTTTTAACAGTACCGTTATATGGGGAGTGGGCGGAGTTGCCACCCGATTTCAACTATTTTCACACCGTCAATAGAAGTGCTAAAAACATTTGCTTCCAGTGAATTTTGTTATTATAGCATTAGCGGTTTAGGAGATATGCACATTAAACCTATTAGAGGCGGGACCACGCCCACTTAAAAAAAATTTAACTGCAGATGCCCCTCCCTAATGTGATCCTGTGTACCAAATAACAGTCTTGTATCTTATTGCGGAGCTTAGTATGGGCGTGGCAGTGGTCCGATTACGCCCATCTGCAATACCAACCGTCTCACGGTACCAAGAAACATGTCTACCAAGTTTCATAAAGATATCTCAATTTTTACTCAAGTTAGAGCTTGCACGGACGGACAGACAGTCACCGGGATTTCAACTCGTCTCTGCATCCTGATCATTTATATATACAACCCTATATCTAACTCGATTAGTTTTAGGTGATACAAACAACCGTTAGGTGAACAAAACTATTATACTCTGTAGCAACAGGTTGCGAGAGTATAAAAAGATACGTGTGGCATTCGGGGACTGCCGCGGTAAAGCTATTGCAAAGCATTTTTTATCAACTTAAGCAATTATAATTATTTATTTACTTTTTATGCAGTATTTTTTTTTCTTTGATTCAAGTTTTTTCAATTCAATTCAATTTTGAATTTATTCAAGTAACATTTTTTGAGCGTGGAGAGCGATAAGTAAACAAATTTTTCTCTTTTATGAATAAGTTGATATTGTTTAAAATATTTGTATCATCTTACAATACATGTAGGTTATTCAAGAATTTTTAAAATTGAAACCAGGGATAAAGGGATGCCCAACTTATTCCAGTATGAGATTGCCTCAAAGTAAGCGTTTTTTATCAAATTTTCCATTGTAGCCAGATCGGACAAAATAATAATTTTTGGGAATTTAAAATAAAATACCCAACATTTATTAAGATTCAATATTATTATACATGTATCCGTTAAACATATGCAGACACTATTTAAACCGTTTTTTGTGATTTTGTAATATATAAAACAATTGATTTTTGAACTTCAAATACTTAATCAAAAGAATAAATGTATTAGCTCTTAATTAATAAATGTTTTTTATAACTTTCAATTGAAAGTTATTACTACTAAGCATGGCATCACAAAAGATTTTATCACATATATTTCGATTTCGCGTTTTCTTTCATTTTCATTTATCATTGTTTATTTATTTATTGACTACGCCGATCGGCATTATACATAATAAAAAATCAGTACAAAATATAGACAGTTAGCTGATGGTACTTGAGAAAAAATACAAAAATATCTATATGTATATATAGGGCGCTGTGGTAGCAGTTACTGTGGGGGAATTGCATAGATCAAAATCCTAGATTACAAGAGTAAATGGGTGCGTTCGAGCTACGTAATAATTGCAGCAGTACAGCTACTGTGTTGCATATTTGCTGATACCCTGCTGATGTGCAGAGAACAATTTAGTGTTGCCGATTATTTGCATAAATAGCGTGCAGAAAGTGACAGTAGAACGTGATGCTGTTGCAAGTGTTGCCTAAAATTCACGTAGAACGTGATACTTTGACAAATGACTAGACTGCTGTCGTGATTGCCATCTCGAGCGCACCCAATCATTCTTGGTGTTATCGATGAAAGCCGTGTATGTGCCTCCGTAGAAGTAAATCTCACCCTGAAGTGAATCGATAGATTTAGCTAGTCTAGTTTGGGTCCATGGATCACATAGTTTTTCTTTGAGTTGGAAGTTTTTAGTATTCGATAACGTCTGAGTGTTGGGCCGACTGAGGCAAATTCAAAACAGCCGAGAGTGTCGGGAGGAGCAATGATGTTGTTAACAACTTTGTATTAGAAATTGAGATTAGCAACCTGTCGATGTGCAGATACTTTGTTGATGTTAAAGCACTGGTAGACCTCATCAGTAGAGTAGGTGTGACTTGATGATGACAATTTATAGACCAGTGAATTGCAAAATTTGCATTGGACCTTCTCCACATTGTTTATCATTACATTTGAGATAGGGGACCAGATAACTGACCCATATTCAAGGACAGGTAGAACCAAATGTTGGAAAAGTCTAGTCAGGGTGTAGGGGCTGCTGAAATCTTTACCGTTTCTTTGATATAATATGCTTAGAGAAGGTGAGCTTATTTTTCAACTATGATGCCCAGGTCTTTTACGTCTTCAACCTCAATAATCTCCAGGCCGTTGGTCTTGTAGTTTGCATGGATTGGTTAGTGCGAGCGAGTGAAATATATAGCAACGCATTTGTTGACGTTTAGGTCAAGTTTATTCACACGGCACCAATTACCAATAGTATTAATATCTTGCTGTAGAGTTAAGATGTCAGTCATACAAGCAACGGGTTTGAAAATTTTGAGATCATCTGCATACAACAGTTGATAATATTTTACAAATATTATGACTCCGAATTTTGAATAATTTATTCATTAAATTCCATATTCTTGTTTGCCATTAAAAAAAATGTAATTATATATTATATTATTTTTGAATCACCCTGAACTTCAATTTATTTGTTCCGCTCGAGATATGCGAAAAGACGCCTAAAAGTATGCAAACATTTTGCGCATACTTTGTGATCGTGTTAGATTTATTTCCGTTACGCAATTTCTTGATTCGGTCGTCGCGCTCAAAGCCCGCGATAGAAGCTATGCAATAGCTTTATAATATAAAATGTTCGGTTACAGCCGAACGTAGGCCTTCCCTACTTATATTTATACTAATACTAGAGGACCCCGTTTATATACCATTCAATCATTCCTATCGTATCTTCTGACAATATCATTAGTAGGTTTTTTCATCCCTAATGTGCGTAAACTCCTAATGGTACCCTTAAGCAGAGAACAGAACACACCCCAGAGAACATGCAACACTTTGAACCTTCTCGTTTTTTTACGTTTTCTGCACAACATTACATGGGCACCCACATTGCAAAGTACAAAACATACACACATTACATGTTTCAGATTAGCCACAAACGCACATACAAACTAGAGAACATACAGTGTATCACAAAAATAAGTATGCAGCGTGTTTATCTGTTTTGTCATGCGAAAAAATCCCTTAAAACTAATATTATTAGCCAATTTTTTATATTTTCAATTATTTCATATATTTATATGTCTCCAATAACAAAAAACCCAAACTTAAAGTAATAATTTTTTAAATTACAGAAAAAAAAGTTCCAATAGCTTAAAATTACGTCACTAAAGTATGTATGCACTAAAAATAACTTGCGAAAAAAAAGTTCTAACGGGTTTATTTTTGAGCTTTAATGGACGGTTAATATTTCGTTGGGAAGCCTGTGGATTTTTTAATTGCACTCAACCCGGATGTCATGGACTTCACCAGCTTTTGGGTTACTGAAGGTGGAATCTTGCTCCATTCTTCGATTAACGCAGCTTTCAAAGATTCTTTACTGGTTATTTGGTGTCTACTGATTTCTCTTTCTAAATAATCCCACAAATGCTCGATAGGGTTAACATCAGGAGATTGGGCTGGTGTTTTTAATTGTTAGGGTGTTTTGTAAAACAGCCATTCCTTAACAATGCGAGCGGTGTGTTTTGGATTACTGTCGTGTTGGAATTCAAATGATCCTTCAAGTCCCAATCTAGCCGCACTTTCTCTCAAATTTGCTTTTAAAATGTTAATCATATTTGTTCATTGTATGTACTCACTACTCACTTTTGGTGCACTCTTCTTTGGCTTCACCTGAAATATGCGTGTTATAATACGCTGCTCGTTTGCATCAAATATTTTTGGCCGCCCAGATCTTTCCTTATTTTGTGTATTTCCCTCTTTTTCATTTTTTTTTTAAATTATTTTTAGAATAGTCGAACTACTTTTGTTTGTTATTTTTTCAATTTGCCTCTGACTTTTTTTCCTTTATGTAGTTTTATTATAACATCTTTTAAATCTTATGATAGTTCTCTTCCGCGCGGCGCCATGATCAAAATTTAAATTAATTTACGGTTGAAATATTATTAAAACTTGGATATCTTTATATCATAAACAAAATATAACTATTTATTGATTTTGAAGGGGGCGAATACTGTGTGCCAGCCGAAAACATACTGAAATGATGAACTGCATACATACATATGTGACATGATTTTTGGTTTTCACTGAGAAAATTCGACGGTTCTTAATAACAGGAAATGTGAATGACATCGATTTATCATACTCAAGAAGGCGATTTATGTGTAATTGTTATTGTTAACAACACGAAAAGTTTTATTTTTATTCTGCAATTGATATGACGTTTTTTACGCACATACATAGTGCATTCTTATTTTTGTGATACACTGTACAAGAATTTTCACCTTTTTGTTCTGTGACGTTCTCTGCTTATATGGGCACCCAAAACCAAAGCCACACACACACATAATTATATGGGCACCCACAAGATGTTGAAAAATAAAATATATCAAATTAAAAACATTTGCACTTACCCAGATTTAAAGTTGGTATTGCGTTTCTCTTTAACATTTTTGAGCCAATGGCCTCTTTCTCAAAATGTTTTTCACAAATGAATGAGTTGGTGGCTGGAAAGTGGTCAGTGGGAGCAATTTTTAGATTCTTTTTCCACTTTTCAGCCAGCTCCAATTCATTTGGGAAACGAAATAAACGAATTTTATCAACACTGGTACTTTCACAGCCGCGAACGCGACACTTTCGAAATCTCGGCATTTTTTAATTAAGCACTTATTAAAACAATAAGCCAGCGAACGAGTAAAAGAAAAACCGCACAGACCGGCAAAAACTTTCCGGATTTTGGCGGAATTATTGACACTTCTCAATTTTATATAAGCTTCAGTTCTTTTTTTACATATGGTATGTGCATAGAAATACAAGATTGTTACAACAGAGAACTTCATTTAAGTTCTCTGGTTACAAGTTCTCTTTTCTTTTACGTTCCCTGCTTTTACGTTCTCTGATAAAAACAATTATTAGAGCGGCTGAAACAAGTGGAATGAAACGGAAAATAATAAAAGCAAAATGATATGAATACGAAAATAAAGAAGGCAGTAATTGAAGAAAAAATGAAGACACGAACTTGTAACTTTTTCAATACAGAAATATTATACCATTTTATTAGAAACAACGTTATATATTGAACAAAATGGTTTGATAATTAAAAAAAATATGATTATGCTTAAAAATATAAATTAGGATGACCTCAGCAGAGCTGGATTTTCATTATTTTTCACCGGTTACGTAGCCAATCCACTTACACATTTTCTCCAAGTTAGTATAGTTGAAATCCATTAAATTTGATAGCGTCTAATTGAATCGCGTCACAATGTGTCTTTTGCAACATTTGGTTTCACTTTTTACACAAGAAAGGTATCATTTAATTTGTATATTGCAAGAGCCGCTGTTTACGAAATTCTCTACTTCTGAAGTGAAAAAATAATTCACTAGTGTTGCCAAGAGAACATAATTAAATTGAGCGTAAACAATAGTCCAAAGTTTTTTTTATTATTAATTAATTTTTCTTATTTAAGAAATGCAAAAAAAAAATGTTTTTTATAGTTTTAACGTTAATACAGTATTGGCAATATTGATACCAGAAACGGGTTAATGCAATAACATATTGCTTACTCTATAAAGTTAATCGTTAAGAAAATATTGTGTTAAGTGCAGAAGAATCGTTAAGAAATTAATGTTAACATATTCGTTTCTAATTTTTTATTCACGTTAGTAAATTTGAGATTTCAATAAAATATTTTATTGCCAATTGATAATTATTTACGATATATTAACTGTCATGCCTGAATACTTCATTGGCATACCATATGTGTTACTGGCTTTAGAAACATATGATAAGTGTTTCGCGACGTCTATTGGTAGATTCTACGTAACTACCGAAAATCAACAACAAAACGTATCAAAACAAAAAAGTGATTCATCTGGAATTAAATTTTTGACGTTCGAGAAAATTTCACAATTCCGTATTCTAATAAATATAATTATATTAAAAACTTAAATAGAGAAATCGTTGGTTCCGTTATTATCCAATAATGTCTGTAAATACAGCACATGCCAGTAATGGAGTCTTGATTCACGCCGGAGAGTAGTAAGTAATAAGGTTAGGTAGAAAATTTTGCATATAAAAGTATTTCTGCAGACCGACGAGCACAAATGAAATCTGTTGAAATTGGCATGGATTATTATAAATTTATAAAATTACTGTGGAAATAATATCCTTTACACATAAATTACGATTAGCTTAATATAAAATATCTTACAGATTAGCATTTTATGTATAACTTCAAGTTGTAAAATAAGATATGACGTAGGCAAATTCTTTAGTTAGATAGTATTACCTATTTATATGTATACATATTTTTTAATTACGTCTCCTTTTATTTTTAGTATATTACTGCATAGTGATGGCGTTACTATGGATTTCTCCGGTCAGGACAATCCTGTCTTTAAGGGCTCAAAGCAAGGACGAATATATCTGACTTCACATCGGCTGATATTCAACAATAAAAAACCGGCGGATGAACTGCAATCTTTTAGTGCACCTTTTATAGCACTTTCAGATGTAAAATATTTATTTATATAAATGTATAGATATATTTATTCTAATTTAACTAACTTATGTATAAATTAGGTCGAATTGGAGCAGCCAGTCTTTGGCGCCAACTATATTAAGGCCAAGGTTCGTGCGCAACCAAACGGAAATTTTATTGGCGAGGTTAAGTTCAAGCTGCATTTTAAGTCTGGTGGAGCGATTGAGTACGGTCAGGCTTTGTTACGTGCTGCTAGCACAGCTCAAAGTAATTACCATCGTGGTGGCGCTCCCAACGACGATCCACCACCATACACACCAGCAGGTGCTTGGCATGAGGCACCACCACCGGCCTATCAGCCACCACCAGGCTACTACGGGTGGCTGCCCACTCACGAGGCGTTCAGTGGCCCAGCCAACGGCACGGTGTTCGTAAGCGATAATCCACCACCATATCCAGGCATTGGTGGACGTAAGTATATCTGAAAATCATTTTTGCATAATTTGTAAAACGGGAAAATCGTGTAAGACTTCTCGGCTTTTGTTACAATAGTGTGCCGCTTATATAAATGTGTAGTTAGTGGTTTTGGTACTTTATTGCCATATATATATATGTATATAATAGTTACTATAAGGCACTTTAAAACACATTTTCAAATGCTAACTTTCGTGTTCCCCCTCACCCCATGCGCGTTTTCGCATACTTAGCACCAGCTTATACACCACAACCATATGCGCAACCTGGCTATAATCCACAACAGCCAAATGCTGGCTATAACCCACAACAGCCACAACCTGGTTACAATCCACAACAACCGCAAGGTGCTTGGAATCCACAGCCTCAATATGGAAACAATGATGCAGCAGCTTGGAATGGCTTCTCCGCACCACCTTCCGAGCAGCCGCAACAACAACCACAACCTGGAAATCAGCCACCACCATACGCGGCTGGTGGATACAGTCAGCCAGGCGGTTATCCTCCGAGTGCTCCCGGCGGCTACAATCCATCATATAACCCTGGTTACAATCCTGGCTATCAACCAGGTGGCTATCCTCAACCAGGGGGTTACCCACCACCAAGCGGTGCACCAGGTGGAGCTGCGGCCGGTGCAATGGGCTTTGGCATGCCGCCAGCAAGTAAGTAAATACTAATGTGTCTATTTTATAACGGTTACAGTTATTTTTTTCGATTATATTTTTTCATCATAACCCACCATTAATAAAAATTTTGTATCAAACGAAAATTCTTCAATTTCTAACACCAGTGCATTTCTCACACATGTTTTAACACCTGTTGTATGAAACCCGAACGACTTTCAAAAGTATTTATTTTATTACTTTAATTTGTAAATTTCGCCTGCAGTGTTTTAAAAAAGTGTCGCACAGGTATGCAAACGCCTATACTACAAATATGTAACGTCGCAAAAAACCATACGTCCAAAAATCAAATCCCTACCAGGTACTATATGCTCTTTTGAACTTCTGACTTTTTTAAAATGTTATTTTTTAAACCTTAAAAGTTGCTTAAAACACACACACAAGAGTCGAGAAGCTACACTTTTTCTCACACGCAAACGTGCACACATATATTCCTTGCATATATTTTACTTAAACGCTATAACTTTTATTGTCTACAGTTAATACCACATATTATTACTATCCGTACTATACACCACAGCCTTGTGTAAATTTTGCGTTTATACCAATACCAGTTATTTTCCCGTAAATACTCTTTCTCTGTCTGTATTGTGTGTTAGTACATGAAGAAAGTAAATTTCAATACTGCAAATTTTGAAATATTTGAAAATGTTCTCTTAAATGTAAGCATTTTTATGCATATTGGCATTGTTAAATTTTTTATATTTTGATTTGCTTTGTTCATATGAAAATTCGCATTTATTAATATTTTTGAATTTATTTCACACTAATCCAATTCAATTTCACAGATTCTAAGGAAGCCGAGGCAATGGCTAGCGCCCAAAATTCAACCTACAATCAATATTCCAATAATGCTGCACCGAGCGACTTGCCACCAGCATATGATGTATGTTCTAATTATTATTTTAGTTTTATTTTACAAATTGTTAACATTTTCCACTTAATTTTTCTTCTTTTTTTTAGGCTCTACCACCTAACTATAACAGCGCCAATAAGAAGAATCAGTAACTGTTACAATAACAGCAGCAATATAAAAATTATGTTCGTACACAATTTTTTACTTAACGTCTTATCTGTAGAACGTCTCCACAAACTGCGTCACAACTAAAACATGGACGAAAATATGATTTAAGTAGTAAAAATTGTTACAATATGCGGTTAACTAGCTTGCAGTGTTGCTTCGGTTCATTGTGTGTGAAATTTACACATCTTTTATTCATTCCTCTACATGTGCGCGTAAAATATTTACATATATATCTTATGAATATATATATATATATGTACATATATATTTGCATTCTTTATATGTTTCAACCTATTAATACTATATACATACCTGCATGTTTATAAACATATACATATATTTATCAAAGTAGCTTCAATATCCAATTAGTACACTTACCAAATATTATCAAAGCATAATTTGTTATTTTGTTAAAAAAAATAGATAATTTAATGATTCAAATACAAATTGTTTAAATAATCGTCAAACTAACTATTAAAGCAAATTAAAAACCAAATTCTTTCAAATCTTTTGTATTATTAAAAATGTATATATTTTGTTATCGTTAAACTTGTACGCAAATTTGTTTTTTTTTCTTATTGTATTCATATATTATATAATCAAAATAATTGAAATAAATAAAGTAAGCTTAAGCTGAAGTACTTTGTACCTATTCATTGTAAGAGAGCGTAGTCGAGCTCCCTGTTCCCACGACAGATGGGTCTAATTGGAGCGAAGTCGTTGTTAAATCCGTTCAAGCGCAGCTAAGTCTTTCATAATATAAGTTATGAAATGTTTGCTGCTTCTCGCTTTTCCACTGTAATGAAGTTAACACGAAATCCGCGAAGACATTCTTTGTTTATATCAACATCACAATTCCCGACGATAATATTTCGCCGGTAAACTACTCAAAAATATTGAAAGATACATCTAATACTTGTAGTCTGTACTTCTTCATATACTAAAGTGATAGACTCGAAGAAAAATATTACTATTAGAAAGAGTTTTCAAGCCATCTAAACCAGAATCTCAATTGATGAAATCCTCTAGTTCCTGGATTTTATGCTAAGCAGTGAAAATATAGAAGAATTTTCCTGCTATAAATTAACTTTTTTATGCAGTATTTGCATTCACTGGATGTCAAATTCATTCATTGGACGAGTGATGGTGGTATTATTAAGTCTGAAGTAGCCCCCCTGAAACCAGTGTAAAAGGTCGAAATCACAAAGCAGTAATGAGAACATACATACATATATCGACTAGATTCACTTTGAGTCTCTAAATAATATAAGAACACAATTTAAAAACTCGACTAACTCGAACCTGGGTTTGCAAATATATAGGATGAAAGACTTCAATCATCATAAGCAACTACCGGTTAATTTGAAGTACGAGCAATACTGAAAAGACACCCTTGGCTCCCTGGCTGCCAAAAGAAGTTATTATCTGGTATCGTTTGCAAGCCGAATACATTATTTGTTCATACTTTTTGAAATTGATTTGATTTAAAAGATATGATTCCGTAGACTACTTTTAATGCGGGTTCATGTAGTCAATGTAGATAAACTAGCGGCTACTCGTTAAAAGCGAGGTCATACCGCCTTTGCTGGAAAATACGGGTTAAATTAGATTAATAAGATAATCTTTCTTATAAAGCGAAGTCTAATTTGTGGCTGTATTGCCAACTATTAAGGGGTTACATGATTTTCTCGGTTTGTTATTGTCTTATTTAATTCTATAACATCTCTAGAATTTTGTCCCAAATTCTCAAGTTGATATCAGTAATAATTTTGGAGATACAGCTTTGAAAAGTTGCGTGCTCGAGGTCAGCTTTATGGTCACTTAAAACTTTAAACTGTGTTTTCAAAGACGGTTGTCAAGATTTGTCGTGAACTACTCAACCGATCTTGATGTATACAGGTGTTTGATATACATTTTAGTCGTTGTCGTTTGGACAAAGGATTCTTTTTTTTCAATTACAACTATTTATTTAATATTTATAATTTGACCGAAATTTAAATTTTTTTTTAATAAGGTCTGCCAAAATTCCAATTTTAGCTTTTTATTTTTTTCCTTCGTTCAAGTACGAGTTTATAGTCTTAACTAAAACACATATTTTTTTCATTTTAAATGATTCTGTCAGGAGTTATGCCGACAACACGGACGCACCTTTTTTCGAGGGGTCACCGGAAATGACGTTACAATGGCAGAGTTTTAATTTTGTGTTTTTGAAAATCTCAGAACTTATTCTTTAAATGTGTATCTTTAAGACAGAAAAAAGTTTGAATTAAATAAATAATTTTATTACCATTTAACCCCTTAAAGTACAGCCTTTATTCTGATACATATTTTATGTCTAACCCTGTTTACACCATAATTTCAATTCATTGAACCTCGTAAAAATTTGATCCGTTAGTTGTTAGGGACATTTCTAATTTAGTATATAGAAATAATCTAAAAGTTCCAAAAATGGATGTAAGGTATAAACGTTTTATTATACTTCGAGAAAACTTCTAGTAAGTTTGTAAAGTGTTAAAAAAAAAAAATGATTTTGCAATAATGGAGATTATATTCGACTAGACCTTTCTAAGAAGAATCCGCAACAATTGGCAAGAAATTTTAGTTTTTGGGTCAGATCCTAATATAAATTAGGGTGGGTCAAAAAAAAATCGAATGTCTTTTTTTCGTTTGGTACACTGAAAAATTGGTTGAAAGACACCTCTCAGAAAGTATTTCCAAGTATGAGCAATTTGCAGCGCAGTAAATTTCCTACAAGTCTATGAGCTTTGCAATTTAAAATGATTTTTTTTAACATTGAGTTATTAACCAATTTGTCTTAAAATATTGAAATCTCAACCGTTAATTCCTTTAAATGGTTAGGTTTAATAAAAAATCCTTATAAATCTTTTTTGAAGAGCATTCAATTTCGTACAAAATTAATAAAATTAAAAATTTTTTTAAGTGCATGGTTGAAAGCGAGTTATGAATTTTTCTATCTGATAATAAGAAAAAAAAGTATAAAACTGTAAGGCGGAGGCCCTTCCCGTTACGATTAAGAGCTCATACTTGCAGAGACTTTCCGAGTACCAAGCGAAAAAGAACATTTTTTTTTGACCCACCCTAGTATACACACTTACATATCTACTTACTTTTTTATCTATTTACCTATGCATATAAGATATGTAAGCTTATGTATTTGAAAGTGTTAATGCCCCTGATGCCGTTAATTTATTCAGCAAAGTTATTTACTAAATATTGTGTTTTACCAGCGGCTTGGACGTCATTACGTGGAGATACCTTTACGCGTTACTGTTTTTTTTTTCGTTTTAATGTTTTATTAATCGCGTTTTCAAATATTTTCTAAAGGATATCAGATATTTATTTAAAACAACGTTTTCGAACTTCTTTTAATGTTTGTGGTTTTTACTCGTTAATAAAAAGTGCTGAATCGTGTATAATACATTTTGAACGCGTTTATTCATTGTTGTTGTTATTAAAAAAAAAAACATATGTTAAAGCTATTTGTCACCAGCCATCACTTTGTTTCACCAACAATTTCTTAAAATGAGCATTCAGGATGAAAGTTTTCCCCACGACGAACTCTTCGAGGTGGACCTCTCACCGACCCCACTTAATAGATTTCAGTTTCCACACCGCTTGCGTGAACGACAACAACAAAAACTGTACAGCGGTGAAGTCCCCAAAAGTCCACTTACTATGATGCACAATCTCAACATATCCAGCTCATCCGCCGACCAAACAATCTCCTCTGCAGAATCTGCTACAGAGCAACCAGGTAACGCTGCGATGCAAAATAATAATCGCATGATCAAGAGCGATCAAACGGGCCTCGCTAACACGGGTGAAAGGCGCGTTCAACTGCTTGGAGGCGATCGTAAATCGCAATCATACCAGGAAATCCATTCGGAATACACGAAGCGGCGCTACAAGCATGTCGAGAGTAAAGTCGGACAATATATCGCAAATATACGTAACGAGGATGAACGGCGCCGTAAATTGGCGCGCTTCCAAAGACACCGCTCCATGCCCGTGGAACTGGTACACGATCCGCAGGCATTGAAGAGGCTACAGCTGCAGCGTGGCGTAACAAATATAGCGGACAATTTGAGCCAAGCGCTGGTGCGCGTCATTGATGGTGTTGAAAACGAAGACGACGAAACTGAGCAGGAAGCGAGCGCAGACTTGTCCGTTAGCAATTTAACGGCGCTTACATCGGCGACTATGTCCACCCAGAGCGGCAGTGGCGGCGCTGCTGACGATGATGAAGACGACGATGACTCAGAGAATAACCATAGACGTCAGACGGACGAGAGTGGGGAGAGCCGTTTATGCGACACTCATAAAGTTGGTGTAGTTAATAAAGCTACTTATGCGCTATTGCTGGACGAACGCGATCGTTTGCAATCGTACAATGACTACCAGCAGTTGAAGCTGGATGAGAAGCAGAGCGAAATTACGCGTCTGAGACAAAATGTGGATTTCTTGCGTGTACGGCTGAGTACCGCCGAGGATCAGCTGAAGCGAAATGTTAGTGGTCGTTATACAATGAACGGCATGACAAGTGGTTCGTTTGGTTACAGTCAGCCGAGTACTAGTGGTATGTCTTATTGGGGCACAGGACGACAATCATTGCAGGGTTTGCTTTACTGTGCCGCAAAAACTACGAAGGCGACACAGACAGAATTCGAGTACCACTCTCCACCACCTCCACCGCCCCCATCACCATCACCGCTACATGTCGGCCTACCACATAATGAATTGCAATCATTTGTGACACCTGACACGCCGGATGCCAATAATAACCACTGTGTGGAGGGTACATTAGAGGGGTGTGAACGAAACGTAAAAAGCGTGGCGGCCATACAACCGATGTCATTGAATTTCAGTAACTACACGGTTGCGGAGAGCGCAGAACTGCGTTCGGCCACAGATAATGGTAGGTGGCGTCAAATTAGCTAAAATATATTTTGCTAAACCCTGTATTTTTCTTTGCAGTCACATTGCGCAAACGCAGCAACTCTATTAAGTTTCGGCAAACGGCAGTTGAAAGGGTTGCGACACACCACAGCGATAAGTCACAACACAATTCGCGCACAAGCCAGCCGAGCAGCTCCGATTCGGCTATTGATGTCGAAGTGATTGAGCTGTATTCGTCACCGAAACCAGCACGTCGTAAGCGCTACATGGTCGAACTCAGTGAAGACGTGACGTTTGCGCCGAATGTTCGTAGTTTACATTATGATCGTGATCAGCGAACTCCTTCACCGTCGGGCTTGTATATCACACATTGTCCCAATAGTACCCCAATGGATATTTCAACAGTTGTAGACAATACGCAAGGTGCGCGCAGGTCGACGCTTAAGAAGTGTGGTGGCGCGAGTGACAGGTCTATATCACGACGCTGGTTACGTTTGTTTGCCAGTTGCATACGTTGCAGGAATCCTCGGCAGACCGACCGTGAGCAGTTCGCTCTTCAACAGACTTATACACAAATTCCGTTGCTGGAAACTACTTTCGATAAAAGCGCCATACCGTTGGCTTCGAATTAAAGCGATGTCATTTATTGAGTTTAAAGTTTTTTTAATTTTTAATTTTATTTAGTTTTGTTATGTTCGATAACCGTGCTTGAATTGAAGTTTTCGTTTATTTTCGATATTAACTTTATATATTTATGTAGTATTTAGTTATTGTTTAAGTTTCGTTTAATAGTTGCTCTTCTTTACTCTACTTGTTCTAATACCATAAACTTATCGCTCCAATTAATAAAAATCTTAATCGAAGGTAGGAATTCCATCCTTACCAATGTCCGATTTTTCTCTTGCTGTTATGTGAAGACAGCGCTCTACATACTATTAAATAAAAAATATAGTTGCTATAATAACAATCTACCAAAATTGTCTATAATAAATTATGTTCTTATATATTTCTTCAACGCTATTTTTTCGGTTTTAAGGTGATTTTGCTATACCTTCTAGTGGCAGTCCGGATATATATGCATATTTGAAAGTTTTCGCATCAGCTTGCACAGCGCATAGTTTACTAATTAGTTTGTCTAAGTTATGAGTTTTTGCTGTCAGGTCTCCGAATATGGATTATTTTTTTAATATTTTGTATGACCAACACGAAGAAAAAATACAATACAATACAACTTAACATCCATTATTTATATTCGATGCGGTTGAATATTAACTATAATTAAGAAATTCAAGGATAATATAAGAACTGATCTAAAATAATTATATGTGCTATTTAATTTCCCAAATTAAATATTTTATCAAAGTTTTGATTAATAACAAACACTACTTTAAATTTAATTTTAGAAAAATTTGAAGATTTTTTTTCTTCACTTTTGGATTTTCTGAAAAATTAGGGCCCCTTTTTAATTATTAACGGTTTATTCCATTAATGAACGAATTATGCAATGTCTGTTGTTCGGAGAGACGAATTTATTTCGCGGTTCAGTAAGTCCGTAGACTTGGTTGTTGGTAAAATGGGTCAATTTAGTAATAACTACGATATATGGATGAAATTTTACTTGACACTCTAAGGTGGTTGGCAAATAGTCGGAATCAGACCAATTGTCAAAAGTTTTTGAAAAAATGGTTGTGGCAGTTGACGGCTGCCGGGAGTTTGAAAAAAGTATAGGGTACTTTATTTTCAAACTTAATCGACGGTATTGTAGTCTACTGACAAAATTTTATCCCATGTGAAATTCCTAAATTTAAGAAGTTAGAGGACGAAGCAAATATTCTTTATATGTGATAACTCTTCTGAGAAAATTCCGAGTTATACCTAAGACTTTCTTACTTTTCAAATATATAAGTAAGAACTAAGTTCGGCTGTAACCGAATATTTTATACTCTTGTAACTTGCAAGGATCACAGCCGGCTAAATACCTTGTTAGGTAGGTAGGGTGGCTGTCTGACGATGCACATAGGCCTATAGGAGGCTCATTGTGATATCCTTCAGGTGTGTTGGTAATACTAAAAAATGTAGCTAAAGAAGTCAACATTTATTATTTAGTTTGCAATAAAATTTCATATTATATAAAATAACATAACTCATGTCATAAACTCATTTAGATTTATTGTTATATTTTACTTCCTGTCACCTAAAATTATATTAAAAATATCCTCAAATGAAATATATATTATATAAACTTAACCGGAGAGACTAAATTTTTTTATCGAGATGATGTGAAAAGCGTCAAGCAGAGGATGGGAGTTCATTATATTAGATATATGAGGTTTATACCAAGGTTTACACCAAATCCTTACATATTCAGCGCTAAGTCATTAATATAATTTTAGAATTTCTAAGAAAACTTGTTCACTTAATTTCATTCAAATATCACAAATTTTTACCTACCTAAACGGTTTAAAGTCGGTTAAAAGTTGTTGCATTAACCTTAGACTATACGGTATACTTCAAAATATATTTTCAAGCAATATATATTTCATATATATTTGGCATTACTACATATTGCTAACGGAAAAAATGCTCACTGAGTTTAATTCAGATACCTCACATACTATCGCCAATATATAAAAAGTAAAATCAACCGGATGTTTGAAAATCTTGAAATTAGTTATTTGGAGTATCGGGCAACTTTGCACTCGATTTTATCTATTTTAGGCACAGCGTATCTGTTATTAGAAAAACACGGCCCCACAATTTTATTACTATATCTCACATATTGGCCGATATATGCAGTATAAAGTCAGGCCGAAGTTCGAAAATCTTCCTACAAGTATTAGGAATATAGGGGCTAAGAGAAGTAAGAAGACCCGATTCAATTAATTTTTGACATGCGGACATAATATTATCAGGAAAATTTACTCTCCTAATTTCAATCATATATCTCATACACTGAACGTTAATTTCGGTAAAAAGTCAACCATGGACATTAGGGTCCACGTTTTCGGTATATGGGGGCTTGAACAGTTATAGTCCAATTTTGACAAATTTTAAATTTGAGATGGCATATCTTGAAGGCACTGTCATTGTACAATTTTTGTATTGGTTTCGATAAAGCTCAATTTTACCATATCGTGTGTAAAATTTAAAGTTTCTTGCTTAGATCGGATCCCTAAGCATACAGCTGCCAGTCAAACTGAACAATCAAAATCAAGTTATTGTAAGGACAATTTTGTATTAGTGAATGGTATTATAGCGGTGCAATTGAAGTAAACGTTTTTTTTTATTGTTTTTAGAGAAATTCAGCCAAAAATTTTCAGATTTAGTGGATGTACATTACTGCAAAAAGTGTTTCAAAAGCTTCAAAACCATTTTTTAACTTAAACATTTATAAATATTATACATACAAAAATTACTGCTCTAAGTGCAATTTGTTTTTTGCACTTCTTAAGAAAATGTTTCCATAAATTATTTCAATGTGCACATAGCTTAAGGTCAGCATGCTGGGAGAAAATCCGCTAAACTCCAACGAGCACCGTTTGTAAACAAAACCACTGATAAGGAATGACGAGAAGATTAACAACAAAAACGATGCCGTTCGTCTAAGTTATGGTGATGTAAACAAAAACAACCACAAAACAGATGACAAGTGCAATAGAAGCCACAACAATCTTTGACAGTTACAGCGTTTGAAAATGACAGCATAACAAAAATCAATAACGTTCAACAGACTTGCGCAGTGCGTGTTAAGGAAATGAAAAAGCAAGCCAAGTTTTCGCACTACACGGCATAGAAAGCACACAAAATTCTTGGCACTGGTTGAAAGTCTTCATAAAATTTAGTGGAAACAATAATAATTAAACAAATATTAGTAATTATTTAATAAAAACAGTTTTTTAAGTAGAAATTTAGGCTTGTCTCTGGAGCGTAGTGTGGAAAATGTATAACGCTCTGGAAGCTCTGGAAGCAGACATAAAAATGTTTTGAAACTTTTGTTGGAAGAAAAATATATGTAAATTGTAGCAAATATTGTGAGGCAATGTGCAAAATGTGAAAAGTTAATGTGTTACGGAATTATTGCTTAAAATACGTATTGCGAATTCGGAAAATTTCGGCTTCGAAAAGCATTGGGCATTTTGGGGTGTGTAGGGCTTGAGTAGCAAAAGTGTTGTCGACGTTGCCTTTCCTTTATCGATTAAAACCGCGAAAGGTGTTGCAGGCTTTTTACTTGAGCTGTCAACAATTGCGACAGTCATGATTACGTGGAAGCTTTTTTAAAATGTGAAATTGCAATTGAAATGAGTTACCTAAAATAGCACTACATCCCATATATACCATAACAAAATATAATATAGAAATACTCGATAAATTTGTACTAGTCATAATATTAAAACTTAACAATTTCAATAATTAAAAAAACGTTACTTGTTGTTGTGCTGTCATGAGAAATTAAAACAAAAACATTTTAAACTTAGACTTAAACAAAATTGGCATTTCGCTTAAGCAACTTAAATTGCTTGGGCGCCGCAAAGTAGACTAAATTATACGCATTATTGTTTCGGGGCGAAACACCCATTATCAAGAACATTTGTCCACCTTGAAAGTGCATAGAATTGTTAAATAGCGGAAATGGAATCCGCTCAGGCAACAACTTATGAACCGTTAGAAGGTCGCGGCGCCGGCATACGCCACGAGCCGATGGACAGTCCAGAGGCGGACGTACGTTCACCCAAAGATCACAAACATTCAGTGTATGTAGCATTGTTGGCCGCTGGTATAGGCTTTGTGCTGCCCTATAACAGGTAAGTTGGATAATGAATAAAGATTTTTTCATGGATTAAATAATGTATGCACGCGTATGTTAATACGTAATATATGAGTAATAAAGTTGAATTGTTATATACCTTCTACAGCCAACTCAAGAAAATTGTTTATCATATTGAATTTAACCTTCCCATATGTGGAATATATTACAATATAAAAGTATAAACATCTTTTTAATAATAATGTTTAATTATTTCGAAATCACAACTAGTGGAATAGTCTTCAACCGATTTCCTTAAATGCAGTTTATGCTATTCTAACTGCTCTCTATTATGCCAGATGTTTTAAAATCTTCGAACTGTTTTAAAAAAGGAAACATTTTATTTTGATAAAACTAGAGCACAGTTTTTAATATATTGTAGTTGGTACACCGATTAAAGCGAACTTCTCTGGAATATAATTTTGGATATAATATTTATATTACAGTTGGCCTTTAGTTTGAAAATCAGCCCCAGTCTCGTCAATTACCTACCTCTTCGCTCTCGCTAACTTTCGCTTCAGCGTGCATTCTCTTGAAGTCTGAGCGCAGACTAACAGGTTTTTATTTTGTGGTTTTTTGAGGCTTCTTATTCTGAACTGCCTCTTTAGTACGTCCATTGAGTCAATCGCTTGCGGTCTTCATAAGGCATATACCATATGTGGCTTCCACCATTGCGGAGCCCGAATAACACTTAATAGGTCATTAGTAGCATTTTTCATAAAAAATTGTGTTTTGTTATGAAACACAAATTCCTTTATATCTAGTTGTTTAATGTTTGGGCTGACTACACAACAAATGGAATCGATTCTCCTAGAAAACACCAACCCACCTTTGACCGTTACTCAAACAAAACTCAGTTAAACAATCACAAAACTCTCTGAAACGTTTTTTTCAGTACAAAATCTAATTTGTAACGCCATATTAATAGATTTATAATATTTGGATATTATACTGAGTCGAATAAAGCGTTCGGATTGCTGACAGAACGATCTGTATTTGTGAGAAAATAGAATATCAGTTTCTTATCTTAACTTCCATTATTAGATCGTTAATCGAGATGCAATACATAATTCCTGAACTTCTGGGACAATCCACTAAAATATTATGCATTAACTTTTTCTTGATGCGCGATATACGAAAAACGAGAGAGTACCTTACTTTATATTGACTTTGAACTTCAGCTTTATTAATGAGCTGAATATATAAATATATCTGCCCAAGATCTTGTCGACTTAAGAAAAGAATAATTAGCGGGACAAAATGTTGGTGTAACGGAAAAAAATATACCCCGAATAAGTTCAAGTGAATCCGTTAGCAGTACCTTACAGTAATAAGAGAATGTAGTAGCTGTTAGAAAGCCGCTGCATTTATACAGCGTTCCAAGCCACAAGGGCATTCGGGGAAATGAAATAGATGATGATATTGCCAAAAGTGCCATCCATCTTGCTGCCGAACCAGTACAGGAAATACGCAAGTCGCTAAAAACGATACATAATGAAAAATCCGAAAGGCATGACAGACGTATCATCATATCAAATGAAATGCATTGAGCACGGCCTCGTAAAGACTGCAGGACGGTTGTGGGTCTACTGACAGGTCACAACTTAATGGCATCAAATGTGAGCCGGATGGGCTTTAGTAACGACGACACTTGCAGAAAGTGCAGGGAAGTAGGCAAGCGAGAGAAGTTGGATCACCTTCTTTTGTTCAGTCTTGTTCAAGAGCCTGGATGAAGTATAAAAATTAGATATTGAGTTTCTCCTATAGTTTGCAAAATGAGTTGACGTCCGTATGACGAACACGGGTGCTCGAATTAATTTGAACGTACATCTGTCATTACTAAGAACCAGTAGGAATATGTATGGCGTGACAGCCGGCGAGTATAGCCTAAAATAAACTGCTTACAGCTCTTGGCTCGACAAAATTCCGCGTTCGTTCTGATAACGTAAACCAAATTGTCCACCATGTTTTCACAATCATATGATGATTGAACTCGACTTCGACTTCGATCTAACTTTAGCTGTCTTTAACTTTGGTGCTACAGTGGATCTTAATTTGTAATATGAAATCAAATTAATTAGTCTACAATCCTTCACTATAAACCTGGCCTCATATAAAGTAAGGATATGTACTAAAGAGAGGGGCGTATATGTGTTGTCTAGACTTTCTGTAGCCGACAGTATTTATGTTGACAGCAATTAAATCTTAACGTAATTACTCAGTTTTTATTGTCACCTATTCATTAAGTAACTGACAATTCCATTCGCCATGATTGACCAACTGACTGCGAGCTTGTGCTATTAATGATCATTAAATATTCTTTGGAAAATACAGGTTGGTTGAAAAGTTTCTGCGCTCGAATGGAAAAAATACTGTTTTTGGTACGATATATTTTTTTTATTCAATATAATCGCCCTTAACTTCAATAAACTTATTTCAATGATCCTCCAATAATTTTATTCCATCTCTATAATGACTTTCCGAAAACTCTGTAAAATGCCTGTTTACGGCTGTTAGAGCTTCTTCATTCGACGAAAAAAGCTTTCCACGAAAAAATTGTTTCAGGTTTCTGGTGGTCTGGTGCATACGATGGATGCTCAAGCAATTCGTACTTTAATTCGTTGAATTTTGTCATTGTTTTAACACCTTTGTGAGCAGGTGCATTGTCCTGATGAAAAATGATTTTTTTGTGCTGCAAACCTGGTCTTTTCTCACTAATGTTTTTATCCAGCTGATTTAAAAGGCTGCAATAATATTCAGAGTTGATTGTTTTACCTTTCTGCAGACAATCAATCAACAAAATTTCGTTTGCATCCCAAAAAACTAATGCCATAACCTTCTTTGCTGATCGTTGTGACTTCACCTGCTTTAGAGCTAAACAATCAGCTTCAGTCCACTGTAAATGTTCTTGTTTCAATTTAGGATCATGGTGGAAGATCCAAGTCTCATCCATTGTTATAAAACGATGCATTAAATAGGTTTTATTCTGCTTAAAACGCTCCGAATTATGCTGAGAAATTTATTTTCGATCCAGTTTTTGTTGAATTGTTAACATGTGCGGCACTAACTTTCCAAACAGCTTTTTCATATGCAATTCTCCAAGTAAAATATGAAGTCATCGTTCGTCTGAGACGCCTATGGCATTAGCAATTTCACGCTTAGTCAAACTTGGATCTTCACTAACAATATTATGAACTTGCTCAGTGATTTCTGGTGTGGTTGCGGTTTTTGGTCGTCCTTCGCGTGGATCAAAATTCAACGGTGCGTTTTGAAGGTGAGGACTCCTTATACACTTCTAACAATTGTTCATAAATTTCCTTTGCTTTTAACCTTTCAAAACAAGGAATCTAATCACTGCGTGATATTAAATTTTTTCCATATTAAAAAAATACTCAGACACATTAACTTCAAATGGCTTGTAAACAAAGAATTAGCTGACTTGTAACTTTGAATGTGTTCGCATGACAGATGTACCAACTTGAGCACAAAAAAAACAAAATTGCAGCTAGCACTGCTATTTCTTTGTGAAAATAGAAACCAACCTATACATTACCCGCAATGTGCAGTTTTGCTGCGCTGAATCTGTATCAATAATGTCATTACTATTAAATACTTATAAACATAGTATATACTCGTATACTCTTCATTTCAACGCACAAAGTCGTTGAGAGGTAATTATTGAGGCACACATGTTTGTATATACAATATGTAGATATAACGAGCCTTGATTTTCACCCACTTGTCGGTCCTAAAATTATTCGTACCAAAACACGCAATTCGACAACCATAAAAATGTATAAATTTTTTACTGTAATGTAATCTTATAAATATATATAATATTATTCATGTATGAGTGTAACCTTATGAAAATGTTATTTTTGTCTATTCTCCAACTCCAAGTCATGTCTAATTTCCTTTAATACTTTTATTGCAGTTTCATCATCGCCGCCGATTACTGGCAGGCACGCTTCCCCGGTCGTTCCGTGGCATTGGACATGTCCATGACGTATATAATTGTCGCCTTTGCTACTGTTCTACTCAATAACGTTTTTCTATCGCTGGCGCCATTTCGTGTGCGTATTCTTTTCGGTTACGTTGTGTCCTTCACCACACTCATCTTTGTGGCCGTCTGCGAGGTGGCATTTCATATGTTCGCCGCCAATACGGCGTACTCAGTGAACTTGGCTGCTGTGTCATTGGTGGCTATCGGCTGTACAGGTAGGTGGAGCGAACGGAGTTCAAGTTAAAAAAGAATATTAATGTTATAAATTATTCAAAATTCTGGAATTATTTACTTTTTATTTTTGTATTTAATCAATGATAACCAAAATTGAAAATGATTATGCCACTTGTGGGCTCATAGAAAATAAAAGATATAGATATATCTGAATAATTAAATTTTCCAAAACTAATGAGCTTGAGGTAATATAAGTTTTGCTGATAATAATCCCAGAGCGATCAGAATCTCGAAAGATCTAATAGAAATATTTTTTCTCAAAGACTGAAAACAGTAGTTTGAACATCGCCAACGCTTTTGGAAGAATTAAATATTTGAAATTATTTATAATATATTGGCAAGGTGGTTCAGATCCTAAATTAACTTAGTTTTTTGGAAAATATTTTATTCAAAACAATATAGAGAGATTAGTTTAGTCCTATGCTAATACAAGGTTACTCATATGAGAAAGAGCATAAAACATAGAAAACAAAGAAGTAAAGAAAATGAAGGTGATACTAAGTAAAGAACTTCAAGACACCGTTTACTATATAAGCTACAGCGAGGTTCAAAACTGATTTTTGTTTGAAAGAAAACATAAAAGTGATTTTGAAACTTACAGCTTACGTGCCTATCCACGAAGGTCGCTGTCAAGCACTGTCAACTCAGCAATATATCAAAAATTTGATAAAGAAACAACTACAATATGGTTTTAAATCATGCAACTTGAATGAACTCTGAAATGATGATTCCAGAGTTTTGCAACTCATACCTTGCAATAATATTAATTAGTTTTACAATTCTGCTTTTAAAATTTGTACTTCGAAAATATATTTCATATTTTTTTCCTTTCTTTTCTCCATAGTCCAACAATCTAGCTTCTACGGGTTTGCCAGTATGTTGCCGAAACAGTATACCCAAGCGGTAATGGCTGGAGAGAGTATTGCCGGGTTTTTGGTATCTTCCAATCGTGTGGTCACAAAGATGTTAATACAAAATGATCGGCTATCAACGGTGATCTTCTTTCTCACTTCGACACTGTATGTGCTACTCAGTTATGCAATGCATTTATTCACTATTAATTCACCGTTCGTACGGTATCACATGAAGGCGTGTGCAAAGATTGTGCTTCGACCTGATGAAGATCGATTGGTGGGTATTTTGTATTATATTTAATTAACCTAAACAACAACTAAACACTCAATTCTTCTATTATTCACTCTTACAGCAAAATGACCTCGACGGTGACACGCCCATCGCCAAGTACGGTGTATTAACGCTGGAGCCCACTTCACCGCCAGCAAATGCGACAAATAGCACGACAGGTGCGCTGAGTTTCAGCAATCCCGTGTATGAGCTTTCCAATCCAACAGCTGGTGAAAGTGTAATCGAGGGACTCAATAGTTTACCCGACATGCCAAGCACACCGCAAGAGCCGACCACGCCGACCACAGTGGCTTTCAAGGTGGAGCATGTACTTACGCCAGGTACTTGTACACCTGGCAAGCTGAGCGATCTGAAGAATGGCTTTGTGTCACGTTGGACCGTCGCACAAGCGATCTATCCGTATATGGTGTGCATCGCGCTGGCCTACTGCGTCACACTCTCGCTATATCCTGGCATCGAATCGGAGATTATTTCATGCAGTCTCGGCACATGGCTGCCAGTGTTGCTTATGTTTACTTTCAACACGGCGGATGTGATTGGCAAACTACTCGCTGCCCTGCCATATCCATGGTCAAGGCGTCAGTTAATATTAATGTCTGGTTTACGCATCGTATTGGTGCCGCTATTGTTGTTGTGTTGTGCGCCGCGTCATCAACCTGTCATTTCTGGTGAGACAGCGGCCTTTATTTTTACAATTGGTTTGGGCGTTAGTAACGGTCTCGCTGGCAGTCTTCCAATGATGCTAGCGCCAGCCAAGGTACCCGGCACACTGAAAGAGGTGACCGGCAACATGATGACACTATCGTATAATGTCGGTTTAACGACTGGTTCACTTATTGGTTATGTTTTTGAATCCATGCTGGGTGCACAGCTCACCAATCCATGTCCGACTTACCCGTATGCGCCGGCCTCAATGTTAGATCCAACGGGTGCACATGCGCAGCTTATTAGCACTACTAGCACGACCAGCACCGCTGCGCCCATATTAAATACAACAGCCGTTGCGGCGGCGTTGTTCACCACAACAGTTTCCACATTATTACCGACCACCGAAGCGAGCACAACGGCTTTGGCGACCACAACAGCAGCGGCAGCTGTCTCCACAACCAGCACAAGTGTTGCGCCGCTGTTGCCCACATTAATAACGCCTACTACCGCGTTGGTGACCTCTACTGCGGCGGCGATCTTAAGTTCGGTAGCGGGCACCATCGACAATGTATTCTCTGCTGTCGTGAGCACTGTCTCAACGGCGGCTCTGGGCGACTTGACTGGCGAGACGAGCATAAGCACCACGGATCCACAAACGCCAATAGAGCTGATGCAACAGATTTAAATGGATATAGCGAGCTCGGTCATAAGTGTGCCACGAGATTGAAAGGTGTTTTAATGAAAAATAAAGTTTTGACAGTGCTTAAAAACTTGTTTTTGGACAGTCTTGTCGGGAAGGAGAGTTTGATCTGCAAGGCCGCTATAATATTTGACAGATTTGTTGTGGTTTATGAAGTATTGTAAATAGCTGCTTTAAGTTTTTGTATTCAAGTCGAAAAATATGTGGGTGTGTTGAACTTTCTTATTACATAGACCTCGCTATGTGTGCTTGACTGAAATGGCGGTGGTCGTGTTTATAATATAAAACTATAATTGTCACATGAACAAAATGCAGAGATACACCCATTTAGTTTCACTGAAATCAGCGCATGACACAAAATTGTTAACAACAATAAGCAAAAAAAGGTTTTAAAAAAGAGATAATACATTTTACTCGTACTTGCTGCTAATGGCATGTCATACTCATACCAAATATGGTACATAATAATATACTCATACAGATAATTAGATTACCTACATACCAACATTCATAATTAGATACTAATGATTCTACCATAAATAACTGAAGTAAAAAAAAAACGCATGCGAGTAAAAATAAGCGCCTAAAGGTATTAATGACAAGCTGTAGGCGTGGCCAACTTTTAAGCGCCAAGCGTGTGGACGCGAGTGTAAATGCGCGCCTAAAGATAGGCTACAAGGTTTAAAACAAGCTACAGCCATTGCCTACTTTTAAGCGCTAAATTTTTAGCTCTACTAGGTGCACCAGTATTTCAAGACTTCCTTGTTTGGTTTTATATACTCGTAAATATCACCCTAACTTATACTCAGTTAAAAATGAAAATACAATATTAAAATTGAAGTATTATATTATATTAGAATGAAAACAGTAAATCGCGTGCAGTTTAGTGGATGTGCGCTAGAAATTAAAAACAATAAAGAAAACAGTTAAAAACGCGTATAATTCAGAAACTTCAAGTGAAGTTGATACTTACAGTAAGTACATATAATATATTAGAAGACAGTGTGACGAATACTTTTAGGCATGTTACCATGTTTTTCCACCATAAATTCCGAAAATTACATGAGATATATTTTTAATATGTGCATACATAATTACATACGTAAGAATTAAAAATAAAAGGGAAATTTAAATAATATTTAAATTAAATTAAAAAAAAAAAAAAAATTTATGATAAAGCAATCGGATTTGCCGAAAACTCTGTAATGGTAACTATACTAATTATTTAAAATTTGAATTTTTAAAATTTGCGATATTCGTTGCTTACAATTTCCTTTTTGTGCCTTATTATTAATATTGTTAAAGGAGTTTTTGTTGTTTATTAAATGTATACATTTACTGCAGTGGGTTTCCAAATTATGCAATACTTACAAAAACTATATAAGTAAATATTTAGTGAATGTGAATTTTAGTACTCAGCACTGAGAAAGTTTTCAAATATCACTATAAAAAGAGTACACTAGTTCCGTTAACTTTAAAAGTAACGAGGGTAAGAAAAGTAAAGTCCATCAAGTAGAACATTGTCAAGTCTACAAATTTCAAATATGCTACATGTTAGGAGAGCTTAGGTATTGAGAGTTATCATCCCAACAAAGATAACGATAACACTTTAATAGTATAAGACCCGTCCTTTGTGAAATTAGAAAACTGTTATATTCAAACAAACCAATCATATAACGATAAAAACCTATTCCAAAACTTTTAAGGTGACTTATTATGGGTGCAGGCGACTTATTAGGACTTATAAGGCATATATAACTAAAGGTATGAGGTTCAAGGTGTTTCAATAATATGCTAGTATTCTTTAAGCTTCCTTGCAAGATTTTCAGATTTATAGTTTTCTACAATTCCGTTTTGACCAAGAAGGCTTATAATAAAGTTGCTCGATGCTACATATTAATAATGAGGCTAAGTAATGCTTCACTAGTTTTAAGTGAATCTTATTGATTCTGATTTTAAGTAATGACTTACAGTTCTTTAAGAGTATTTACTACTGCGAGCAGTTGACATTTTCTTAGGAAAATTTAGGTTATGGTTATTTTTGATCTTGAATCGATGTCAAAACAAAAAGCGGCTTTGGACTTGGTAACAAATTTCACAAAAAAAGCATGAGTTTTGGCTGGATTTAACTGATAGACTATAACCGGTGTCTGTGTAGAGATAATAATATAAAAGGTCAAGTAACGGAAACTTCTTCACTACATATCCTTCGTCATTACTTAGGATAAAACCATGCACAATACTTAATGATTGTGAGTTATACAATTTTTAACTTTCTTTAATACCTTTTTAGCAATAGTGTTGCGATTTCGACACCCACTGTTAGCCGTATATGAAATTTAGACTCTTCTTAACCCAAATTTTATGTAAATTGAGCTTTTTAGTTAATTTATCTTTCTCCTTTTCTTCTTATCTTCTTATATATATTTTTTTAATATTCACCCCTATTTTTCAAAAGGAATCTAAACCGAGTAATCTTTTAGCAGCTCTATAGTTCTTGGCTGCTTATGTAAAGTATCGCTAAAATCAAAAGTCAAAAAAAAAATATGAATACTATATAGTTTCATTTATAGCAAAAGCAAAAAAAAAGGAAAAAAAATGGCAACTGTTATCATTGTTCGTGAAATATGTATATTTGTTGTACGTACTCGTATGTTATTGTGATTTTGTTTAAATTTGTAAGTCGTAACACGAAATGAAAATGTGAAATGTTTTGTGACTTTTTTGATAAGCAAAAGCTATGAATTTTGTTTATCGATCGGTGGTAATTGTAATATGAATATGCGGGAAAATACATTGTAAGTTAATAGAAATATGAATAAAGTGAAATTTCAAAAGGTAAAAATGTTATTGATTTCATGTGGGAGTGGCGGGCTGAAAAATGACCAAAGAAGGGCGGATAGTACGTTGAGAGCCGAAGGCGGAGCACAATTCAAATAATCAATTTCATTTAGTTGTAACATCGTGAATTGATCGACTGTGGCCTCATGCGGTACTTCTTTTTCGCATACTCAAATTTTCAAATCCAATTGACTGTCTGTCCGTCCGTCCGTGCATGCTGTAACTTGAGTAAAAATTAAGATCTGGTACACATGTTCCTTCGCAGGAGGGTTGGCATTGCAGATGAGCGGAATCGTACCGTTGCAACGCTCACAAAACGCGAGAACCTGTAAAATGCCATAGCTAAGCTCCACAACAAGACAAAAGGCTATTATTTGGTATCATGAATTGTATTAGGGAGGGGCATCTATGGTTTACAAAATTTTAAAAAGTGGGCGTGGCCTCGTCATCTAATAAGTTTAATGTATAAATCTTCGACACCATTTAAGCTATGATAAACATATTCGCTCCGGGCATTCGCTGGGTAAATCCAGATTATTATAATTAAATTCCACAAATACCGGGCTTGTTAAAAAATACTTAAAGTGCGATAAATCTATAAATAAATGGCCAGAGACATAAAAACTTGCACCCGAGACGTACAAGAGGGCTTTTTAAGAACCGGTATCAAATTTGGGCAATGAGCGTGACACTGCTCACCACGCCTTCTTAGCATAAAACACAAATTTTAATTTCATCTGAATCTTTCGTTTCTCAGCATACAAATTAAGAAGTAATCAATGTATCTTAATAAAACTTTACTCGAAGAGAAGTTTACCTTTGAGGTGTGCCACCTTATGTCTAAAAGTTGTACAAATCGAGCCAAAATCTTTCAATTTTCCAGATACCAAATATGTGAAGCCCAGTTCCTGGTGCGAATGTTTTGATCGAAAAAATCACTAAATCTGTCCTTCTTTAATAATAGTATGCCTGTATATGAAAAAAAAAGTTGAATCGTATCAATACTTCTCTTACCCCCATATATCTAATATATATATATATATCTAATATATATACATATGATTATATAAGGTTGTCAAATATCTCCCGCTTTTTTGCTCTTCATTCAATGCTTTATAAAAAGTGTTACAGTGATCGGATTTAGTTAAAATATGCGCCGTTTTGTTCGATGATCTGTTTCCATCTAGACGGCAACTTCAAATACCTTCCTCGTAGAAGCCCCCCTCCTTATTTGCGAAGAATTCGGACAGCCACTTTTCACAAGCCTCTTTTGAGTTCAACTTCACACCACCAAGGGCATTCGCCATGGACAGGAACAGGTGGTAATCACTTGGCGCTACGTCCGGGCTATATGGTGGATGCGATAAAACCTCCCATCCGAGCTCCCGTAGCTTCTGACGAGTCATCAACGAAGTTTGTGGTCTGGCGTTGTCCTGGTGGAACACTACACCCTTCCTGTTGGCCAATTCTGGACGCTTCTGGTCGATCGCCTGCTTCAAGCGGTCCAGTTGTTCGCAGTAGATGGTAGAATTAAGCGTCTGGCCATATGGGAGCAGCTCATAGTGGATGATTATCTTCCAATCCCACAAAACACACAGCAAAACCTTCCTGGCCGTCAATCCCGGCTTGGCCACTGTTTGGGACGATTCACCGGCCTTCGACCCCGACCGTTTTCGCTTGATATTGTCGTATGTGATCCATTTTTCGTCGCCAGTCACCATCCGCTTCAAGAATGGGACGAGTTCGTTCCGTTTCAGCAGCATATCGCAGGCGTTGATTCGGTCCAGAAGGTTTTTTTGCGTCAAATTATGCGGCACCCAAACATCAATCTTTTTTTGTATCCAGCCTTCTGCAGATGGTTCAAAATGGTTTGGTGACTAACTCCCATCTGATGGGCGATGTCACGAGATGCCATATGCGGGTCTAACTCGATGTATTCCATGATTTGATCGGTATTTGTCGTCACAGGTCTTCCGCCGGCTGGCTTATCCATGGTGTCGTTTTCACCGGCTCTGAATCGTCGAAACCATTCCTCCGCGGTTCGAAGTGATAGAGTACCATCCCCCAAAACACCATTAATGTCACGGAACGTTTCTCTAGCGGATTTGCCTTTAACGAAGGAAAACTTTAAAATAGCGCGAATTTCGGCGTTAGTGAACTCCATGTTCACTGTCTATAACTGTTGAACGCAATATCCAAACTAATCATGCATAGCGTTGTTTTGTAGGTTATGTCAAGACCTTTCAAATTATGTATAGTGTTGCCAGATACGAGCTCTGTAGCGCTTTGTACATAGCCGCGAAATTCAAAAGACAAAAAAGCGGTGATATTTGACAACTTTATATAAATATTTTCGAACTTCCGGTTGACTTTTTACCTCATATGTCGACAAATATGTGAGTTATCTTAATGAAATAGATGGATTAAATCGGGAGAAAACTTGCCTTAGACCATGTCGTTGACTTTACACATTGTATGTTGGTTATGGTATGTGAGGTACCATTATGAAACTTAGAGAGCATATCTTTCTGTTAATAATATGTAGTAATGCCAAAAATAGATAAAATCGGGTCATCAATACCCCTATCCCCCATATACCTACTATAAGATTTTCTAAATTTCGGTTGGCTTTATTCAATTTATGTTGGACGAATATGTCAGATATCTTAGCAAAAATAACTGATTAATATTGGATATACTATGGTTTAATGCCGAAAATATGTGTTTTTAGTATACGCATTACCCTAATTCCCATATATACATTCAACAAATAGTGATTTTTGATGTTCTAACAAACCTTATGTCGAATATGTCGTTTAGTGTATGATGAGTTATATATTTATAAAATTGCTTGAAAATATAATCTCAACTATACCTGAGTAATGTCAAAAGTTTGTGCAATCAGTCCAGACCTTTTCTGCCCCCAATATACCTTATATAGTGATTTTCCTGTCATTAAAAAGTTTAGGACAAGATTTCTTAAAAATTATGTGTTTTAGCGCTTAATGAATGAATTGAATTGGACCTTGGCTCAAACCGTATATACCTGACGTAATAAATTCCGATACTCTGATTGACGATTTTTGTTATTTTTCATAAAATTTTCGTTGACCGTTTGATATTAACTTATGCTGTTTTTTAAATGTTAGCTACAACGTTGGCGGTCTGACTGGGAAATTTCGGGGCTGCATGCCAAATATTATCAGGTACGACCATGATCGTAAAATCGATTCTACATAAGGAGCGGTGGCATTAGCCTATCAGGTCGCAACCAAGTGCATCTCATCTGGGTGTCAGATCACAAGGGTATAGCAGAGAATGAACTGGCTAACGAGTTTTCCAGCTCTGCAGCTGCTACTAGAGTGGTCGGACCGGAATCCTGCATTGCAGTTGGTCCTTGTACCATAAACATGCTGCTCCGTAAATAGGAGAGAGAGAAAGAAAAAAATATTGGCAGCAACTCACAGGCATCCGCCAGACAAAGTTGCTAATGGGTGGTTAAAAACTTAATAAGTTTAAAGGTGTAATACACTTCCCGAGAGACAAAATCCGGCTTGTTGTCGCATTTTACACTAGACATTGTAAGCTCATGTAACGCCTTTTTAATATGGGTCAAGCCTCTTGTGCTCCGACATGAAGTCGGAAACTCCCGAGCTCCTGATGATAGACTGCACTCTAGTCTGTAGATGCAGGATCAAGGCCTTGGATCTATGTATTCCAATAGGGATCACATCGCCTCAATAGCACCCAGCTATTAGATATTATCAGTGTGCTGGACTTATGTGAGTCGTTGTGACAGAGGGGAAGGCAGAATAGATTTTAGGGCGAGGTACACACCTCAATTTTTTTCTAATCTATTCCATAATGTCCGCGGTGCTCATATGACTTGCACGGAATTTAGAAACTACTTACGAAATGTTGTTTTGCTTAGCACAAGTCCGATCAATATTCATCTTTCTAATCATACAATAGGTCGTTGTTTTGCGACGTAGTTTTTCAAACCAAAGTTCGCAATTTCCTTTGTATTGCATTGTACTAATAGAAACATGCTTTTAAGCATCTAACGTTAAGCGAAAATGTAGGAAGTCAATTAATGATGTAAAGTTGCCAGTAAGTAATATATTTATACTTTCAATTGACACTCAGTGTATGTTTCGAAGAGAAATATAAATAAATAAAACTAAAATAAATCCATTTTACCATAAATATTTCACTTTTCCGCCAACCCTAGCAAACGTTTTGGCTTTGTTTAAAAGTGCTTAAAGCTTCGACGAAATGCTTCCATAGACATGCAAACGAAACTTTTAAGAAATTAATTGTTTTTTATGCACAAAAGTCGGATGGACAGGGAGGGGGTTTATTTTGAGGATTATTTTTATGGATGCAGAATTTCCCATACTTGATATAAGTGTAAGTTTACTGGTGGTTGAAGTCTTCGAATGAGGTTGTTTTCTTTAGAGCATTCATATCGAACGACAGATTTATAGTAAAAAGCGAGGGTGGTTAGTTCACAATGGTGCGAGTAGAAGGAGTTTATAGCTAAAGCTGTATAAAGCTGGGGTGTCTTCTATATAACTTTGTGGGGCTTTTCGAAAACCATCTTAACGAAGTTGACGAATAATTCTACTATAATTTTACACGTTCGAATTTGTTGCTATTCCTAGTATTTAAAAATTCATTTCAGTTTCTTATAATCCTAAAATTTATAACGGATAATTAGACTTCATGTAAAAGCACTAAGCGTTAAAAGGTTGTTTGTGAAATATATTCACATTGTTCCATCTGAATGTCATTATTCAATGTTTAATTTTACAATTTCCGGTTTGAGGATACGGAAACTTTTGAACTCCTGTAGTTGTATATCATAATAGAAGGCTATGTGCAGTAGATTTAGTGATATATGATATCCCCATTATATATATTAGAGTATACGGCCAAAATTTTAAGTATTTTTAAGTGTAATTATCTTATATTTTCGATGGTATATGCTCCAAACGTAAAGGCATATTATTAATAATGGGGGTAATATGAGCTGAAGCGGATGTTATAAGGATGTAATTCAAGCGAAAGAGCCATTAAAATTATTTCACTTATCCGTTTTAACTGAGGTTTTTTCTTCTACTTGATCGAGACTGTAACTTCCAAAACAATTTTAACCGTGTTCACAATACTGGTCAGTCGTTTATTCCATTCGCTAGTAGGCGAAAAATTAAGAAAGCTAAGCTCCTATTCGTTAGCTTCATTCAACGCAAAGCAGTCTTTCCTCTTCTTCTTTTATGAAAAGCGTGGAATCTTTTTCGAGCAGGTACTATATTTTAAGGCGAGATTTTTCTTCTCAGTTGTTTATTTGGTCCACATATTTCGAAGTTGATACTACTTTCGGAGTATATACTGGCACCAAGATAGACAAAATTGTCTTTGACTCCGAAGTAATGCATTAAAACACAAGACACAATTTTTGTTTGATTTAAGCAATCACATGCGCTACAGAAAACTCATCGAACATGTTGTTTAACATTTTCAACAGACTTTTGACTTTTAACATCAATACTAAGCAGAAGGAGAAAGTTAACATTACATTCTTTAATAAGTGAAACTTAACATTTCTGTTAGTGCTGATAAGTTTTAATTATTAGTGACGAACAAATGTTATATCAAAGTGTGGAAAGAACAGCCTGCCTTTAAAACAGTCGCAGCTCGAATTTTTTTCTGAATCAGTCTTAACAAATTAAATAATATGGAACTCTATATAAACTTGAATCAAAATATTAATTTAAATATTAACTATATACCACTCTCACAAAATAAAGTCTCCTCAAAGCTACTGTTCAGCTCCTTCATAGGTTTCTTAGAGCGATATGTTATGAAGAAACACCTCAGCTTTTGCAAAACCACCAATTCAAGGTGTATGTTGGAAAACTGAGTACCATGGTAGGAGCATTCACGTTGGAGTAATATTAATCGAGTTTAGTTCAAATTTACCAGGAAGCAGAATAACCAAATGATGGCTTAACTGCGGCCGCATGGGGTCAATCGTTATTTCGGCTTCTCATTTCAACCAAGCAAAACCCAACATATTTTTTAATAAATTCGGATTTCGCTAAGTTATCCAAGGACTTATTCTACCTATATTTCTCACGCTTATGAGTTATAATATTACTAATTATCATCATAAATCTTCGGCTATCAAAATTGTATCTTTGACATTTTACACAATTTAATGCGAACATTTTATAAACAAAGCGGTAAAGACTCGTTAGCAAATTTGCATGAAGAGCGTGTAGAAAATTTGCATGCAAAATATATATAATGAAATCTGCTTTTAGGCGCTTTCCACACGCAGCACAAAACATGTAAACACACACGCTTTGATGACGACAATTCCCTGAGGTTTTCAGAAATTTCCTTATTTACGAGCGGCGGTGTTATAAAAATAAATATGCCATGCAAATAACTTGTTTATGCAAAACAATTTCACATTGCGCCAAAATGTATGCTACACACACAAACTAAGCTTCTAGTTGGTGAACGAGCGAAAAAAGCTATCGAGGCATGCACGCATATAACTTTCATTATGAGAACGTTAGGTGTGTGCTGGATTCTTTTAGCGGTCATAAATGAGTTGCATACAACAGGGGAAGCGGGGCGGGTGGCAGCGAATATGTAAAACGTGACGTGCAACTCTCCATCTGCGGCGCGGGTGCACATTACACATTTCACGCTGTGACGTGGCACTTCAGCAGCTTGGCGAAGGCCCGCCTGCGGCGCTGTGCATGCGTGCCGCGACTTAAAAGTATTGATTTTGCATTTGTTGTGCAACATAGCCCGCAGCCTAGGCATTTGCTGTGTGTGCCTAACTGCTGTGCTGGAAACGTGTTGCAGCGCATTTCGCCAACGGCTGGCTACAAGAAGCCAGTCGCTTATGCGCTTACGTCACACACTCTTACATAAGCTAGCGAGTGTTTACCAATTGCGAAAGGGTAGTGCATCGGCGTGGAATGAAGGACTAACACCAACGACCTAACTGCTGGCTATTGGAGTGCAGCGAGGGGTTGATAGTGATGTATGTAGTGCCTCGCCATGTCATTGCTCCCATATTTAATGCTTGTTGCCACAGCGTGGCTAGCTGGGCGTTGCTTTGCTTTCTTTCACTTTGTCTTTGCCACTATTTTCTTTCATTTCCGTTTTTGTCATTTTTGCTATTAACCTCGTAGCCAAGATTTGCCTGCAAAGTGTGGCGCTAACGGTATCAGCCACTGACCCAGTGTGTCGCACGTTGTTATCTCCGCCTTTTCCTTTTATTTGCAAATGGCTACACTTGAAATGCTCAGCTCGAGGGCAACAAAAACACAAATACTTTATGAGTGCAAGCGCGCATTGGTGTATATCGTTCACTGCTATTACCCCTGTAGTTGTTGTTGTTGCATTATTTAGTAGTTTGTAGTTTTCACTACGACTCCGGTTTGTTATATTCCGGTATTTGTTGTGAGTTGGTAAGATGCTTGCATTTGCTTTTAAGCATTCAAATATTGTCCAACTTATGCACCGAGTGGTTCGGGGCATGATTATTAACCGCTTGTTGGTGGCTCGAAATCCGATTGTGGTTACTTAGAAGAAAGTATGTGCTCTACAGAAAGTATGTGCACGAAAAAAATTGGTAGCTTGAAAATTTTTAACGGTAAATTCAAAATTCGAATTTATGCGGAAGCTGACTTATTACCCACATTATAGCATCATAATTGATACAGAAATATTGTTAGTGTAAAATTTGTCAGCTATGAAGACATACGTTCGCGAATTGGTCTTTGGCAAAAAACTTAATTATCCAGGCACGTCTCATAGCGAAATCACTAAAAAACTTGAAGTGGCAAAATCATCAGTGACGATCATATTTAAAAAATATAGTGACCTCTAATCTTTGCCCGGAAATGCCGGTAGTAGTAGAAAACAGGGATCTGAATCTCCGAATGCAACAAAAAAGTTTTTAGGTGTTTGGAACGAAATCCTAGACTATCGTTACGAGAAGTCGCCAAAGAAGTGCAAATGTTACCTTCATACTGGGTACAGAAAGTACACAAAAAATGGATTTCGTTTTTTCAAAGTGAATAAAGCACCAAATCGCAACAAATTTACAAATGAAAAGGTCAACAAATTCTCAGAAAAATTTCTTATTTGGTTGCTATTTTCCAGTGTGACTTTAAATGCGAACCATTTATTGGTTAAGCAAGTATAAATTAAGAAATTTAAGTTACTGAGCATTTACAAAAGTGCCTTGTGCCTTTAATTAAGCTTCATAAGGATTCAGTACTCTTTCGACCTGATCTCGCGATATGTCATTATGGAAAAATTGATTTAAAGTGGCTGTTGTTCCTAAAGAGGTTAATCCTCCGAATTGCCCAGCGCGCTAGCCAATTGAGACTTACTGGACCATTATCAAAGCAAAATTATTAAAGACCCAACAAGAGGTAAAATAAGAAAGGCAGTTTAAAAACAAGAAATAACGTTAACTTCGGTTGCACCGAAGCTACAATACCCTTCACAAATACAAAGACTCACAAATACAAAGATTCCGGTCAGACATACGGACATGTCTAAATAAGCTCAGCTCATCATGCTGATCATTTATGTGTATATTTTACTAGAGTTACGTGACGCATCATGTCATACTATACGGCGCTGAAAACGTGTTTATTCGCGCTAAAAGTTTGTCCTTGACAGTTTTTCGATTGATTGACTCAGTACGTTGTGAGCGCTCCTCAAAGATGGACACCAGCAAAGAGAAAATTCGCTATATTTTACAATTTTCTTCGATCAAAGCGAAAAAGCAGCCAAAGCGGCTGAAAACATTAATTTAGTTTATGGGCCCGATACTGTAAACGAACGTGTAGCACAAAAGTGATTTGCTAGGTTCCGTTTCGGTAATTTCGATGTCAAAGATGCACCACGCGTCGAGAGGCCTGTCGTCGAAAATTGCGATAAAATCATGGAAATAGTGGAAACAGACCGTCACGCGCTTACTTATTTAATTGCTGAGGAAATAAAGATAAGCCAGAAAACCGTTTGGAACCATTTGCATAACCTTGGATTCAAAAAGAAGCTCGATGTTTGGGTGCCACACGAACTAACGAAAAAAATATGATGGACCGAATTTCCATCTGTGAATCGCTGCTGAATCGCAACAAAATCGACCTGATCTGAAGCAAATTGTGACTGGCGATGAAAAATGGGTCACTTACGACAATATCGAGCGCAAACGGTCGTGGTCAAAGGAATCATTTACTGCGAGCTACTCCCCTATGGCCAAACGCTCAATTGAGCCCTCTACTGCCAACAACTAGACCGCTTGAAGGCAGCACTCATCCAGAAGAGGCCATCTATGATCAACACCGAATTGTGTTCCATCAGAACAATGCCAGGCCACACACGTCTTTGGTGACTCGCCAGAAGCTCCGGGAGCTCGGGTGAAAGGTCCTAATGCACCCACCTTATAGTTCGGACCTGGCACCAAGTGATTACCATATTTTTCTGTCCATGGCGAACGCGCTTAATGGTGAGAAGTTGGCCTCAAGAGAGGCTTGAGAAAATTAGCTCTCCGAGTTTTTTGCCAATAGGGACGCAGCCTTCTACGAGAGGGGTATAATGTGATTGGCATCTCGTTGGCAACAAGTTTACGAACAAAACGGCGCATATTTGACTTAAATCGGACGGAATGTACACAAAGTTATCGTCTTTTGAAAAATCAATAAAAACCGAACGAACTTTTTACTTTACCTAATATAATATAGCACAGATTGACCGACCTTTTCGATAAAATGTTCGATGTAGGAACTGGGGTCCACATATCCGGTACCTGGGGGCTTGAATAGTTTCAGTCAGATTTCGACACTTTTTGGTAATAAAGTGGCGCATCTCAAAGGCACTATTCGTGCCAAGTTTTAATCCTATACATTCATTGGTGCTTGATTTGCATACTGGAAAGTAAGAGAAGCACATGTAATATACAATTTTGTTGTATGGGAAGTAGGTGTATGGGCTTTCGCCCATTTTCGCACTGTGATATATGAATATCAGGATAATCTTACTTACCAAATTTGGTTGAAATCGGTTAGTAGATCTCGATATCTATTATTGGTATTGGCTTTCAATGTTGTCCTTGTTAAGGGCGAGATTCTTCGGCTATGGAGTAGATACATTCTATTCATTGGTAAAAACAATGTAAGAATAATAAGTAACCTTTGTCTAACACACTTCAACAGAACTATTTAATTAATGGGGTACTCTAGTCTAGAATCAAAAAAAAATCAAAAAAAAATTAAAAGTTAAAAATTTCAAAAATTATTGTAATAAGATAATCATAGGGGGGTTCTCAAATAATTTGCACGTGACCATATTCACGATTTCAACTCTCCTAGCCATCTGAAACCAAAAAAAAGAAAATAATAAATATTAACCTATAATAATGTCACAATGTTTGGTTCTACGGAAAAGTTGGAAAAAAATTTCGCGAACTGACTGAAAAAGAAACAATTTTTGTACCAGTTTTTTAACTGTTTCGAATTTTTAAAAATAATTAAAATTTGAGTATATGGATAGTTCTCATCATAGACAAGTCTACAAAGAAGACTCTTTAAAAATTTCAGGTAAATCGGTTCAGTAGAACCTGAAAAACCAAGGGTTTCGACAGTTACGAGAAAAAAGCGTTTAAAGTTTTGCGTATACCTATATCACCGTATACCTACATCTCACAAAAATAATTTGAATTTCGAAACATGCTCTCATATTCTTAAGTAGTTAAAATTTGAAAAAGTATAGTTTTTAGTTTTTATTTCTAGACTAGACCCTTAACAGAGTAACCAATATGTCTTGCTATCTGCCGCCCGATTTTATAACACATGTCAATATAGAAAAAATAGGTGCTACGACAACACTCTAAGACGTTTCGCTTTGGGTGTAATGCAATTTTTGAAATTTATTAATAACTCTAAGTTTTATAACGTCATTGGTGCGACCAATTTTTTCATGCACATAAAGGGTGTTTTTTTAGAGGTATAGAACTTTAAATTGCAATAAAACAACGATGCATTATTGTAAGCATGCTTCCAATGTTTTAGAATACATATGTCTAAAAATATCCTAACATTTCTTTAAGAGCTTGTCTCAATAAACATGCGAACAACTTTTTCTCCTATTATTAACATTTAACGAAAAAATACCAGAAAGTTTGGTGACTGGTGTCTGAAAAATGTTAAATTGTGGAAGGAATACAGCAATTACGTGGTGGGGAGTAGATGACGGCCCAGAATTCCAAAAGAAGGTTATGACATTCACGCTCTAATATGCGACTATGAAGAAAGTTGAATAAAACAAGAAAAGGAAGCGGCAAGTTCGGATGGCAGGCGTGTAAAAAGTTTCTTAGGCTAAGTTTGCTATTACAAAATATTGTGTATAAATTCAATAATATTTAGCGAGAAATTTTGACGGATTCAAGCCAGTTTTAGGATAAGTATAGCTTACGTATAAGTTTATAAAAGTCTTTATGATATCTTCTAACTGACCCCAAGTTCTCATAGCATGACGGTGAATATTTTGATTTAAAATTGGTAAAAATCGGTTAAGTGGCTTTTATATACTTGCACAAGTATATATTATATATAGATATCCACAGTGTCGAATTTTCGAATCAAGCCACCTTTTTTGAACACCTTGAACATTACCGTCAGGACTATTCATACCACGGTAGCTACTCACATGGAGGTTATTCGGTAGTTTTTTATGTGCATTTTGTTTTTGTAAAATTAACCGATTATTGTTCTACGAGTAACGAAGTACTAGTGTGGCACGCTTAAAACTTTTTTCGTTATTTGGTAACAGCAAATCAACTGTTTGTTATTCGTCGTTTCCTAAAAAGTTCATTTGAGTTATGGCGAAAAATACATTTGCTGCTCGCTACAAAATAACATTAGACAAATTTTCCAAAAATAAGCATTTAATAAAATTAAATCAACTGTTTTGGAACAAAATTTACCACAGAACTTAAATAGAGCAAAAAGCATGCTCACAGTAAAGTGCTTTAACGAAGGATCAACTAACGCATTACCAGATTAACATGTTCGGTTTAAATACATCTAATATTTCCACATTTGTACTTTAAATATAAGGTTGTCAAATATCTCCCTTCCGCTTTTTTGCTCTTCATTCAATGCTTTATAAAAAGTGTTACAGTGATCGGATTTAGTTAAAATATGCGCCGTTTTGTTCGATGATCTGTTTCCATCTAGACGGCAACTTCATAATACCTTTCTCGTAGAAGCCCCCCTCCTTATTTGCGAAGAATTCGGACAGCCACTTTTCACAAGCCTCTTTTGAGTTCAACTTCACACCACCAAGGGCATTCGCCATGGACAGGAACCGGTGGTAATCACTTGGCGCTACGTCCGGGCTATATGGTAGATGCGATAAAACCTCCCATCCGAGCTCCCGTAGCTTCTGACGAGTCACCAACGAAGTGTGTGGTCTGGCGTTGTCCTGGTGGAACACTACACCCTTCCTGTTGGCCAATTCTGGACGCTTCTGGTCGATCGCCTGCTTCAAGCGGTCCAGTTGTTCGCAGTAGATGGTAGAATTAAGCGTCTGGCCATATGGGAGCAGCTCATAGTGGATGATTATCTTCCAATCCCACAAAACACACAGCAAAACCTTCCTGGCCGTCAATCCCGGCTTGGCCACTGTTTGGGACGATTCATCGGCCTTCGACCCCGACCGTTTTCGCTTGATATTGTCGTATGTGATCCATTTTTCGTCGCCAGTCACCATCCGCTTCAAGAATGGGACGAGTTCGTTTCGTTTCAGCAGCATATCGCAGGCGTTGATTCGGTCCAGAAGGTTTTTTTGCGTCAAATTATGCGGCACCCAAACATCAAACTTTTTTTTGTATCCAGCCTTTTGCAGATGGTTCAAAATGGTTTGGTGACTAACTCCCATCTGATGGGCGATGTCACGAGATGCCATATGCGGGTCTAACTCGATATATTCCATGATTTGATCGGTATTTGTCGTCACAGGTCTTCCGCCGGCTGGCTTATCCATGGTGTCGTTTTCACCGGCTCTGAATCGTCGAAACCATTCCTCCGCGGTTCGAAGTGATAGAGTACCCAAAACACCATTAATCTCACGGAACGTTTCTCTAGCGGATTTGCCTTTAACGAAGGAAAACTTTAAAATAGCGCGAATTTCGGCGTTAGTGAACTCCATGTTTACACGTCTATAACTGTTGAACGCAATATCCAAACTAATCATGCATAGCGTTGTTTTGTAGGTTATGTCAAGACCTTTCAAATTATGTATAGTGTTGCCAGATACGAGCTCTGTAGCGCTTTGTACATAGCCGAGAAATTCAAAAGACAAAAAAGCGGAAGGGAGATATTTGACAACCTTATATATTAGAGGACGCTCATGCACTATATTCGACTTTTGGAGCTTCAGTGATAACATTGTCTGCGACCGAGGCACCATTGTAATTCTACACATATGCAATATGAAATCTGCATGTCTGGCCTTAGACCTCAATGTTCTTGGACTGTCAGCTGCCTTTCGTTTAACTTAATTCTACGGTTATTCAAAAGTTTTTGGTGCTCATATGGCTTTAACGGAATTTGGCAAACCACTTGCGAATGGTTGAATCACCTAGTACGGAATCCGTATAATACTCCCTAAGATACAGTGTAATAGGAGCATATCGAAATTATAATTTCACAGAAATTATTGATGTGTCAAATAATTTAGAAACGAATTTCGTAACTGTAATTAAGAAGCAGAAGTGGGAAATAAAGAGAGAAAATTTTTTAATAGTATAAATCAGATATAAAACAAAAACAAAACGTTAACTTCAAACGCACCGAAGCCATAACGCCCTTCAAATATGAATTTTTTATAGCATAAAAGGGTATAATAAGATCTCTATCCTAATTTGGATCGGTCAGTTTAAATGTCAACTAAAATCTGCAATGATACGATTTGAATATGTTCGGAGATTATAGCGATGCCTGAGACAATTATTTCCTTATAATTTTGTGAAGATACCTCGACAACTAAAAAAATTTCCCATACAAAAACTTAATCTTGATTGTTCAGTTTGCATTATAGTGATCCGATACTGGCAGTACGACTAATGATTAGCTTATCAAAAAATGAGGAACTAGTTCGCCTATATACAAATGGACATGACTAAATCAACTCCGCTCATCTCCGCTGCTACCTTTTGGTTATTACAAATAACGTAGCAAAACGTTTATATAGCCAATTAAGAGTATAAAAATAAGGGAAAGAATCCAGAACTGTAATTTCATATAATTTACTTACAAGGTATGGAAGGGATAAATGATTAATGAAAAAGCTGGTGGGTCAATATCTCATTATAAAGACATACATGTTTGTAGATTCATATAATACGAAATTTAAGTATAAGGAGATATAATCTGATGGTAACAGAATGTATAGTTATATAATATTCTAAAATTCGTAGAGTCTTTACAGTATTATGATTCCAGTTCCACCTCACTCACTCCTACCCTCCATCATATAAAGACTCACTTAGAGTGAGAGTGAACAAAAATAGGGTATTATGGATAACCCCGATCGCTCTTACTAGAAAATAAAAAGAAAGTACAGGAAGAAACCTCTTTAAATCAAAGAACACTGAGCTTTTAAGTTACTTTCATAGGCATTCCTATTTACATTTACGCACATATACATACACCGTTGAACATGCAAAAAGCAGAAATTCCACTTACGAGTACATATATAAATTTCATCGCTGATTGCATTTGCATTTATTCCTCGTGCATTTAAACGATTTTTAATAAAACGGAATATATTTGTGTGTGTGTGGGTGTGTACCTTTAACTGTTTGCTTGCATTCACCTGAAGCGCGCTGCTGCTGTTGTTTGTTGAAAAGTCACTGGCTGCATGAAGCAACTGCCACAACACCGGTTGCTAGTACAAGCGGCCCAAAAACAACAACAATAATAATACCGGCAATTGCAGAACAGCGAACAGCGTCAGCCGGAAAATGCAAGAAAAGGAAATTAGAAATGGAAATTATTATTGTAATTTAAATGTTAAGCGTTGTTGCGCGCTCTTGTATACATGTGCTTTGAAGCGTTCACCACCGTTGCAGCTGTTGTTTCTTTTAAACAGATACACATACACTTATACATACATATATACATTTGTTATTGTTTCGTAATTTTTGCTTCGCGATTGCAACAACGGTTGTGGAAACTAAATTGCTGCTGTATACCTACATAGCTGCAACTGATGTCGCCGATGGCGTATACGTAACATTGCTTGCAACATCTGCATACCTACATAAATACAAACAACAACAAAGCAAAACTAAAGATATCGACCAGGCAACGCTTTGTTGTTGATCTTTTTATGTAGTATTTTGTTGTTGTTGTTGTTGTTATTGCTGCTGCTGCTTCTGCTTCTGCTTTAATTGTCGAACACTTTAATTGCCAACTCATACTTTTATTTTAATTGTTCAGTTTCTGCAACAGAAATGATTGTGTGCATTCCAGACAACATATGTATGTTTGTTCAAACGCTTGTATGCGTACCGGAGCAGGCGAATGCGGAACATGAAAATCAGTGCGAAGGAATTTAATTTCAAAACTAAGGCGATGGTAACCTTTGTGCGGCACATTGGGGCAACAGGTATGCAGCTGAATAGTTTCTAATGCAAGAAAGTTTTATGATTTTATATAATTCGATGAGCTTTTGTTGTTTTCTATTATATTCGCTCAAGTAAATAAATATGTGGGATATACATATATATTTCCAAAAATCGTGAGAAAGTCGATTAACACGAGTATTCTGAGAGCGTGAAAGTTATTTTTGAACACTCACTCAGAGTCTAAATAAATATAATACAAATTTGCTCTTTAGACCACGGTGCACAAATTTTGAAAGTAAAGAAAAACAAAAAAAATAATAATGAAAGCGTTAACTATGGCATCTTTATCTTGATTTTGAACGATCAGTTTGTATGACAGCCATATTTGTCCGATATGAACACTTTCTTTGGAGAATATAGCGCTACTTTGATTAATTATCTACGCCAAACTTCGTGTAGGAAACTTGTCAAATAAAAAAGTTATTCTTATAGGGACTTGAGTTTGATCGATCAGTTTTAGACAAATGATGGGGAGAAAAAGACATGTACAAAATTTCAAATTGATATCTCAAAAACTGAAGTAGTAGTGCGGGTATATACAGACGGACAGACAGATGGACATGGCTAAATCGACTTAGCTCGTCACTTTGATTAATTATATTTATATTTTATATGGTCTCCGAAGCTTTCTTCTGCGTGGTATGGGGAAAATAATTTACGGGCGATCTGAAAGTTACATGACAGAGTCATAAGTACAACATACAACTTTTCAATTGACAACTTTTTCATATAACTGCAAAATTTATGTCAAAAATTCAAGTAAGCAAGTTTTTCGTTTTTTATTTATAAAAAAATGTATATCTCTATCAGGAAATTTCGAGTAAACCTTTTTATGCCTCAAACACACTGTAATTTTTTTGATTTAAGATCTTTATTTTTTCATCTTATTTGGGCTTAGTATCGGAAGAGTACCCCAATTTTCATATGAATATTCTCACTTGCAAATGTCTGTTGTTTTAAAAACTCAAGAATGCTTTTATTCGTGGAAGTCTCTACTTTCTGAGGGTATAATTATATTTCTATATCAAGTTTTCTCAAAAAGTGCAAAATAAGGCCCCACTCCTTCGCGTGGACCATCTTCAAGCCTAGTACGACCACGTTTGAATTCATCAACCCAAAGTTCCACGGTGCGTTTTGTAGGCTTATACACTTATAACAATTGTTCATAAATTTCATTTGCTTTTATACCTTCAAAAACAAAGAATCTAATCACTGCGGGATCACTTCAAGTGGCTTGTAAACAAGGAATTAAGTGATGACTTGTAGTTTTGCATGTATTCTCCGGAGAGATGTACCAACTTGAGAAAAAACAAACCTGGCGCAAGTTGTGCTATTTCTTAGTAAGACCAACCAACTTTTGAACCAACCTTTATGTTGTAATAAAATACATAGATAAAAGCGGTTAAATACCATCCCTATCTTTCATATACCTAAAATAACATTTTCGAACTTCCGGTTGGCTTTATACCGTACATATAATGACTTTTATTACAAGTTATATATTTGTAAAATTTCTTGAAAATATAATATGTGCTTGAATATAACTGAGCTTGTGAAATTAGACCAGATCTTTACAAATTTTATTATAAACCATTCAGTTTCGGCCATCTATGGGTGTTGAATTCTTTCGCATCATATTTTTAAATACAATTTTTCCAACACCTAAAAAACCTAAAAATATTTCTCGGATTTGATCCTTGTAAGTTGAAAGAGTATGAAATATTCGGTTACATCCGAACTTAGCCCCTCTTTACCTGTTTTAATTTATTTCTAAGGCAGAAGTCCTGAGCATTCTGGAGTAAGCAAGGCATTCTTTATATATTGTTAAAAAATGATAAAAAATTTTACCGAAACGTTATTGTACTAGATGACGATGGTGAAATATAATTAAAAAACATATTTCGAAATATTTATTGTTGGAATTTCGCATACATGATTTTAAAGTTTTACAATTTTTCACAATCAAAAAATGAGTCACTGATTTATTAAACTGTTCTCATTTATACATATATCCCCATTATTTGTATCCCCAATTCTGGGTTTTTAGTTTATTTATTTTTAACAAAAATTAAATATTTCGGAATTATTTTGGCATTGTTTCTTGCCCTCACTTTTTTGCGTTATTTAAACTTCACTTTTATCCCAAACAAATGCTTACATTCTCTTATATACCGTTTTATACAATAAATTTGTTAGTGTATGCACATATACCTACATATACATGTATATATAAATATGGTACATTGTTCAAATGCTTGTTTATTCGATTGCATTTTATGGCGCTCGGAAGCGGCTTTTTTCTGCAGAGCAATTGTTTAATACCAACTTCAGCTTCAATTTTTTTCCATACCCGGCCATTTGGACGAACGAACACAATTACAGTGGCATTGCCTTGCATACTTACAGTATACACCATGGCGTATAAGTAATGTTAAATTACCAGGAATCACAGGCGCACATCCACACTCACACTTTTGCATCTATATATGTATGTATAGTTACAGTATATGTAGAGATAAGTATTTGCAGTTATTCTGCAAGTGGTACAACGATGACTTCCGCCACTGGCATGCAATGGTTTCCCGCTCCTTGCTACCTTTGCTCTGTTCGTTGCATGTGTGGCAAGTTATGCTTTTGCCAGCTGTTGGCCCGTCCTGCTGCTTGTCCGTTTTTCTTGTCGCTGTAAATGTGTGTGTGTGTTTGTTTTGCGCGCGCAAATCTGATTTGCGCTCTTTTCCCAACATACAAAATTATATTTTGACACACTTACCTACATACATACTCATATATATATATATGTACATGTGTATCCTTGCAATGTATGTATATTTGTAGTTAATTTAACTCTAGTATTACATTTCCGTATTATCCATTCTCCTCTTTTGCATTTAATTCAAACGCCAATTTAACTCACATTCACTTTGATTGCCTCACAGTATTGCTCTTATTACGTGTTTCACTTGCGCTTGCATGGCGATTGACTCACACAGCTGTGTGGGTGCTCGTGTGGAGTAAGTTTTCTTATTTTGCTGCTATTCTTTTTTTACGTTTTCTATTGTGCACTCTGTCAGGCATTGTTGGCTCGCACGAGTCGATCGTAAATAGGTGTATCTCAATTGTTGGAATTTATGGAAAAAATATTTACTTTGCTTCGTCGTTGCTTTCATTTTCTTTATACACTACCTATAATGCATCAATTGTTGTGCATTGTATTATTATGGCTTGTTTTTTCTATCGATAATGGTTGTGGGTGTGCATACAACTTTAGTTCATATCTATTTTATGAGCTGAAGAATTCTTTGTCTCATCGAGGGATCGTGCTACAAGTAAAGAACTCTAAAGGATTTTCAAAGACGTAAAGCTTAACGCCCGAATTTCAGACCATGGATAACATATAAATACATCATTTCACACCTTTATCCAGCCCACAGTCCGCCAAATGGTTGTTGTCCGGTGAAAGTGGTTCAAAGTGCCCGAAAACACAAAACTCAGCCAATAATATTTTAGCCAGTATATTTTGGATTTCAGTTGTCCGTTATGCGAACAAGTCTTTCAGTTTTTGAGATACCGTTCTTAAATTATCAAAATCATGTATCAAAATTAAGTTCTTTCTTGGGAAGCTTTTTATTTGACAAGATATCTTCAGTTTATAATTAAGATTCTTATCTAAGACAACGCTACAGTCTCCGGACAAATTGTTTAAATCGGACTACTAGCTAATCTTTTAGTTCTAATAAAAGTTAACTTGCTAAGAATTTTTCATCTACAACAGGCCTTAAGGACTTTATAAAAAATTCAAATAATTTTCCAAAAAATAGAGCATTGGAAGTTGTTTGATGATGTTACCATCAGTAGACATAAACCGTGTTCTCAGAGTTTTTCAAAAAAGTAGCTGGACTTTGTTTTTGCAATGACATAAAAGGTATGCCTGAAGAAATTGACATACCCTGTGGTTCTAACAATGACGTTTACTCATTGACAGCCCATCAAAACACTTAAATGCTGTTTTATTATACAACGAAAATAATTACCATCTCCTCCATTAGCTGACTCAGTTCATCTTAAAGAAAACTATGACTGTGTGAGATTAGGTTAGATTAGACGGTTGATCCCTCAATATGTGGTATGACACTTCGGCTGCTATGTACAACTCTTTGTGAAGCCAGATAATCTTTCACAAAGTTTCTTAGGTGCTTTATTTCTATTTTCGCTATTTCACTTGAATGTCTAAAAGTATGCGTACCGAGGTGTTTAGAGTTGATCTGTCAATCTGACATTCAAGAAGGAAGTGTTGAGATGATTTTATTACATCTTCTTCCAAGTACCTTTTGCAACTGGAATTCGGTAAAATATTTGATTGAACAATGTCTAGTTAAAAGTTCTACAACCATTTTAAGGTGAACTTTGTTGAGGGCGAAGAGCTCACTAGACCCCTTCGATTCACAAGACTTCGTAAGAAGATATCTAAAAAGAAGAAGATATCTAAGAGATATCTAATAAAAGTTAATGTTGAGAGTTTATAATTTTCCGGCCCTTGATCCGACGGTTCCATAGCCCATTTGATCTAGGTGTAACACTCTTACTTGGAACACGGACGGATCAGGATGTCAGATCAGACATGCCCTCATCTCCCAAAGTAAAACCTAGATATATTTTAACGCAGGAACATACATTAACCCTTAGATATTTTTGCTCGGTGTCTTCCTACTTTACTCAGCCGTGAAACGCCGCAACTACCAGCTTGAGATGCAACCAAAAAACTAAAAAGAACTGATTCTATTTTTTTTCCCATTTGGAGAGCCAGAGCCCAGACCGCAAGGGAAAGCCACCCATGTTATTATATAGTTAAACATATTCACGGCGTCAGTTCTAAGGAGAAATTTGATGTTTTCAGAATTACATACAGAATTTCATTATTCCAGCCATACTTGTTTGAGCATTTGTTTACGGATATATGTATAATTTTTATACTCTTGCAACATGTTGCTACAGGGTATAAAAGTTTTGTTCACCTAACGATTGTACGTATCACCTCAAAACTAATAGCGATAGATATCAAGTTATGTATATATAAATAATAAGGATGACAAGATGAGTTGACTTCCAGGTGATTGTGTGTCCGTCCGTCTGTCCGTGCAAGCGATACCTTGAGTAAAAAATGAGATATCTTGATGAAACTTGCTATATACTTTCCTTGACACCCAAGGGAGGTTAGTATTGCAGATGAGCCTAATCTGACGACCGTCACGCCCACAAAACGCCATTAAACGAAAACCTTGGAGTATAGGAGATCGCAGTAGCAAGGTGTCTTTTTACACTGTACAAATGGGTAAAATCAGATAATAACCAAGCCGACTCCCCATATAACGGTTGTGTTGAAAACTGCTAAAAGTGCGATAACTCACTGAATAAATACGACATAAGCCTCAAATTTCGCAACCAAGATGGTACAAGACGGTTTTATAGGTTCGCGTGTGAAAATTGGACAATGGCACCGCTCAACTTTAGGTGAAATCTTATATTTCAGGAACTACTCGACTAATTTCAAACAAATTTGGTACATGTGGTTATCCGATCATTCCTATAATACACTCTGTAAATGGGCATAAACGGATTACAACCACGCCTACTTCCCATGTAACACATTTTTTAATTCAATCTGATTCTTTTGCTTTACAGTAGCTATACAAATCAAAGATTAATTGAGTTATCATAATAAAACTTTGCACAAATAATGCCGTCGAGATATTTCTTCTTAATTTATTATTATTTTCGAAATCGGACTACAACTTTTCAAGGACCCAGGCACCAAATGTGTGGACCCCAGTGTAGCATCAGATTAATACAGCATGTCCCTGTGTTTAAAATGGGTAAAACGGGGCTAAACTTCACTTAGCCCACAATAATTAATATAAAGTTTTTGTAACACCTGAAGGAAATTCCCCTGCTTTGATTCTTAATCTTGCAACTTGCAAGAGTATAAAACGTTCGGTTACACTCGAAAGCGCTAAGTTTCTTACTTGTCCATTCAAATCATTCGAATTTTTCTACAAATTGCGGAATAACCTCAAATGAAGCCCTGAGGCTGCTGGGGAACATTTGGAGCCGTCTTACTATCTAAATTCTAAATACTAATTATCTGATTGAAAAATTGCCTACAATTGCCGTTTTTATTCGGATAACGACTAATAGACTGATATATGACTACTAATTTTGTTCTTTGCACATTTTACTTATTTTTGCCCACTCATATTTAAATAAATATATTTGTATATGTGTATGTTGCCCAGTCTAATTCCACATTGCAATTTATGTAAAAAATTCTTTTGACTTTTCATCACCTCTGCTGGCTGGCTGTGATTTTTTAGTCTGCGCTTGGCGCTTATCCTGCCTGTCAGTACCAATAGTCTGCCGTAGATACTGTCTTTCAGTCCGCCGCATGTTTGTCTGGCCAGCCCCGCTCACCCCCTCTGTTCCAATTTCACATAGAAACGCGCTTGTGGCTTTGCGGCCAACAACATGGTGGCTCCATGGCAGCGATATGAATGGGTTTTTTGTGTGGTTGTAACCACTTGACTGCCACTTTTCAGCTAATATCATTGCGTTTTTGACTGACAGCCATACCAAACAGCATACGAGTTTACGCGCGGGTAAACGTGCACACGTAACGCGTTGTAAATACCACAAATAATCCGCAAAGTTTCGTGGAAACTAATTCATTTTGCGCTGGTACCAGTTAGAATGTTGGGCTTTTTATACTCTTGCAAGGTATATAGTTTTCTTCACCTAACGGTTGCTTGTATCACCTAAATAATAATCGAGTTAGATGTAAGGTTATGTATAACTAAATAAATGATCAGGGTGACGAGACGAGTTGAAATCCGGGTTGTCCGGATTGTCTGTCCGTATGTATATATTCAGGATTTTGAAACATCTAGCTGATTTTACTCCATATATATGTTTATATTTATATATTTATAAAATTTCTTGTGAATAAGTTCTCAAGTATATCTGAGCAATCTCAAAAATTAGTGCAATCAGCCCTTCCATTTCTCTGCCCCCAATATTTCCTTTATAATGATTATCCACTTTCCACCTAACTTTAAACCGTTAACGGTTTTCACGTCAACTCAATATATTGAATATAGCCTCTTCGATTGAGTCTATATTACATAAATGAAGATGATTTTAATATGATTTTCGCTAACGGGAAGTCTATGACCTTCAAATGAAATTAATTTGATACCAATTTGATTGTAATCTATTCACGGTATCGTCGAACAATGAAATTGAACGCTTTCGCTACATTTTTTAATATTGTCAAGATCTTAAGGTATTTAGCAAAGCCGGCTAAATACAAGTTTCAAGAGCAAGAGTATAAATTGTTCGGTTACGCCTGAATTTTTAATGGTTGAGATCTAAAATTAAATCGATATATATTTAGAAGTTCTTGTACCTCAACCGTTATTTGCTGTTTATCGTGTCATTGATATAGGTGTTTTAACAAAAAAATCTTTTATTAAATTAACTACAAAGAAGCATTTCTCCAAATCTTTTAATTTCACTTCATTTCATGACCAACAATTTTATTCATTCTCTCAGAGCTTCGTAATTGGTTTACATTAGGTATTAATTTTCCTAAAAAAATTGGAAAAAAAGCTGTCTACGTCGGCTCCCAATTTATAATACTCTCCACAGGTGCCTATTTTACAGCATGAAAGGGTGTAAAAAGATTTTTATTCTGCTTTTGATCAGTCAGTTTAGTCCGATCTGAACAATATATTCGGAGATTGTAGCGATGATTTGGATAATAATCTGTGCCAAATTCCGTGAAGATATCTTGTCAAATCAAAAAACCTTCCATAAAAGGGCTTAAGTTTTATCGTCAAGTTTATATGACAGCTATAGGCTCTAGTTGTCCGATATCGGCGGTTTCGACAAATGAGCAGCTTCTTATTGATACCAGATGGACAGACTGAAATGGCTAAATTGACTCCGCTTGTCCCTTTGATCATTTATATATGTATATATTTTATAAAGTCTTTGACGTTTCTTGTTGGCTGTTACAAACATCGTGGCAAAATTAATATACCCTGTTCAGGGCTGCTCCACTCTCCATTTTTGGTCTACAATATCATACTGTTTGACAATTAATTAAATACTAGTAGTCAACACATTGTGAAAGCTTGCTGCTCTTCTCTCTAAAATTTCTATTATTCGTACTATATAAATACAAGTTGTTAAAGCTTAGTGAAAGCTTGCTGCTCTTCTCTCTCAATTTCTATACTATATACATAACAAAGAAATAAAAGAAGCGAAAGCTTAGTGAAAGCTTGCCGATATCCTCTCTTGGAATTCCACTTCTCTCTTCTTCGCTTGTATTCAATTCGTGATTGCTTGATAGGGATGAGAAGCGTCATGTAACTACTCTTTTCTGGCAGCTACCAAACTTCTTTTACGACCGCACAAATACTGGCGCATTTCACTGCGCTTAACAACCAGCTTTTGTGCGCGTTTAAAAGTGGCCCTCCCTGTTCTGCCATTCGATACGATGCGAAAATTATTCATGAATTATTCAAACCAAAAATGCAATTTGCCTTTTTATTAAAGGGTAATGAACCAAATTTACAAATAAATCGATTGCAATCAGTGTCGTTTCTCAAAAGCGCTGTCCTGCGCCTTCCCTTAATAACTATAAGTAAGTACATGTATGTATTATGTATGTATGTGTGAGTGAGTACGAAGTGAACCTTGTAGCTTAATAAGAATGTTCGCATAATTTTTCGATTAAAATTTGTTGGAAAAAAAACAACAATATGAAAATCCAAATGCAGCTGAAGCGCATGCCATCAACTTTGAACACTACAGAGACCAAAATCGATGGAGCGGAGATAATTGAGTGGCAAACAAAAGCAACAAAACCTTGCGTTTACCGCTGTGGTCGGCATTGGACAAATTATCAGCAGGTCAACAGGTCAAATGAGTCGAAAATTCAGTTTGCGGTTGCCAAAAAACCAACGAATATATAAATAAAAAAAACATAAATTAAATAAACAAATTAATAAGTTTAGTCTAACCTTGCAATTTTAATTAAAACTGTTTAAAATTTTATGAAATAGAAAATCTAATCTAGAGTTATTGAACTTACATAATACAATATATGTATATATATATATACATATATAATTGAAAAGGTTGACGAGACACCTTGAAATCCGGGTGCCTGTTTGTCCGTCCGTCTATTCAAGCTGTAACTGGAATACAAATTGATCCTTGGTAAAAGGGAGGACGGGTTCGTAGGTGGGCGTAATCGGACCACTGCGACGTCCACTAAACGACATTATTCGGAAACTTATAAAATGCCATTATTAAGCACTAAGTTAAGATATGAAATTGTAATTTAGTACAGGGGATCGCAGTAGCAAGGGGCACCTGTGGCTTAAAAATTAAAAAAAAAATGGGCGTGATCGTAAACAGAGACTGTAATCTGGTACAGGTGATTACAGTAGCAAGTGGTTGATGTGGACTCCAAAATTTTTATAAGTTGACGTGACCCCGCATTCTAAAAGGTTTAATGTACATATAATCTAAACTATTCAAGCTATAATGACCAAATTGGCTCAGGACAAATCCCTTAAACACGTCTACCGGCACTGTAAAATAATCGGACGATACCATTACCCACTCCCCATAAAACGGTATTGTTAAAAACGACTAAAAGTGCGATAAATCAATAAATAAATGCCTCGAAAACATAATTTTACACCCGACAATACAAGCGGGCTTTATAGGAGCCACTGTCAAAATTTGACGATGGTGAAAACACATATCTCGGGACCTGCTCGACTGATTTTAAATAAAAATTGATTCTTTCACTTTACAGTATATAATATAAATTAAGCACCAATAAATGTATCGGAATAAAACTTGAATACTGCCTTTGAAGTGTGCCAGGTTATAACAAAAAATTATCCCAATCGGACCAAAACTGCTTAAGTTCCTGTTGTGAAGTTTTTATCGGTCAATCTGTGAGATATATTATAGAAACTTAGAGAGAATCCTTATCTGATATTAATAGGCGCGTGTGCCCAAATTGGGTTCAATCGGATCAATAATTCCCTCAATCCCCATTAGCCTAATAGAAAAATTTTCGGAAATTAAAGAGTGTACGAGTAGTTTCTCAATAACAATGTATCTTTGTGCCTTAAATGGGTGGAAACGGGTGAAAATTTGCCTTAGCCTCCATATCGTATCTAATATCAGGGTTTAAAAACATCCCGTTGACTTTATCCCGCAAATACTGTTGATTATATGTGAGGTTCCTTAAGGAAACTTAGAGTTCATATTTTTTTGTTAACAATATGTGGTGTTGGAAAAAATAGATAACATCGGTTCAATACTACCTCTATCTCCCATATACACAATATAAGATTTTCAAACTTCTGGTTGATTTTATACCATGTATATTGATCAACATGTAAGATATCTTAACAAAATCAACTGAAAATGTAATGTTGAATATACTAAAATTTAATGCCAAAAATATGTGATAGCGGACTGCGAATTACCCAAACTCCCATATGCTTTATGTAATTGTTATCGTTATTCCAACAAACCCTATGCTGAATATGTCGGTCAGTTTATGCGCTATATATATTTTTATAGAATTGCTGGAGAATATGTTCTTGAAAATACCTGAACAAGGTCAAAAGCTATTTAAATGAACCCAGATCGCCCATATTGGCGGCAGTAAAGCCAATGTACCCTATATAATGATTTTCGACTTCTCATCTGTCTTTCATTAGTTTAGATTGCTCAAAAAGTTTAATATTTTAATAATATTATTGGGTTGGCAACTAAGTAATTGCGGATTTCATTTGTTATGTATTGCCCATTTTGATCAATGAGCTTTTACCATCTCTCAAGCAGCATCATAATCCCACGTTCATAAAACTTCTGGTTTTTATTAGCAAAAAAACTGAATCAGGTACGATTTGACATCATCATAATTATTGAAATTTTCACCATTCAAGGAGTTTTGTAAAGATTGAAACAAAAAGTAATCCGATGGTGCAAGGTCAGGACTATATGGTGGATATGGCAAAACATCCCAAGCAAGCTCCAATAATTTTTGCCGAGTGACCAAAGATGTGTGTGGCCTTGCCTTGTCATTATGGAATACAACACCTTTTCGATTTATCAATTCGGGCCGCTTTTCTTCAACTGCATTGTTTAATTTCGTTAGTTGTTCAATGTGGACAACAGAATTGATCGTTCGGTTGGGTGGTAAGAGTTCAATGTAGATAATTCCTTTATAATCGCACCAAACTGATAAAAAAAACCTTCTTTTGATGAATACCAGCTTTTGATGTTGTTTGAGCAGGTTTACCTGGCCTGCTCCACGATCTTTTCCACTCGATATTGTTGTAAACAACCCATTTTTCATCGCCAGTTATCATTCGTTTTAAAATGGATAATTTTCATTACGTTTCTTTAGCAAATCGCAGCTTTTAATGCATTGCGTTAAATGCATTTCTTTCAGTTCGTGAGGAACCCATGTATCGAGTTTTTGAACATAACCAAGTTGTTTTAAGTGATTTTCAATGCATGTATGTGATACCTGAAGCTTCTCTGCAATCTCACGTGTTGTACTGTGACGATCCGAATCGATTATTGCTTTGATTAGGTCGTCATTAACTTCAACTGGACGACCAGAGCGTTTTTCATTTTTGAGTGAAAAATCACTAGAACGAAATTTGGCAAATCAATTTTGACACTGCGGTTATTTTGTGGCTTCGTCGCCATAAACAGCACATAACTTTTTGTGAGCTTGCGATGCGTTTTTCCATTTGCGGAAATAAAAAAGCAAAATATGACGAAAAAGTTCCTTTTTCAACGAACGCTAAACAAAAACTACGCAACCGATCAAAACAATTTTTTTTACAGATTGACAGCTGAACTGCCAACTATCAAATAACAAAATGTGTCTTACATTTGGAAACATTTTGGAAACCTAAAAATTCAACTGAAGCCATCTATGAGTGAAATCCGCAATTACTTAGTTTATTCTTATTATTAATACATTATATGGTATGTATACCCCGTGCTCATAAATGCTGTAGACTGGTGCTATTTGTTCGTTTCCACAAATGGAAGTAAGAGTTAGTCTAGTCCAACTCGTAGATGGACGATCGACAATAATTTTTGAAATTTAAATTATCCTTCGAGAATATTCTACGGATGCCAAAATGCTCACCGTGTCGATCAAACAACTCTATCGGATTCTGCAAAATATTCTCTCTGACAGCTTTAATCAGTTCATTTGAGCAACTTGACTCGTTTTTAGAAACCATTACCAAATTAATTTTAGGGAATGTTGCCAAATTTATAGTCCTTGACCTTACGGTTCTTTTAGGCGTAGTCATTTGGTTCAGCGTTTCCCATAAATTTTCCCACGGATTTTCTTTTACGGCCTCAATTGAGTCGAAACGGGTTCCACGGAGTGGTAACTTGAGTTTTGGAAATCGCATGGAGGTAAATTCGGTGAATGCGGTGGTTGATCGATGGTATTGAACGAGTTTTTGGTCCTAAATTTGATGGTCTTTTTGCAAAAAATTCAGCTCTTTTGGAACAAGCCGAGTATTGACGCGTCTTATGCCTAAATTATTGGTTAAACTCAAACGAGCTGCTTCACGGCCGATGTTTAGCTTACGTGCTATCTCTCTAGCACTCGCATAACGATTTTCGAGCACGATTTGTTTCACTTTTTGATGCTATTGGTAGTGACAGACGTCGAAGGACAACCGGAACGAGGCATGTCTTTGACGGTCACAAGCCTTTTCTAATATTCGCAACGATTCCGCACACGAAATTTGATGCAAATTTTTCTTTCAATATTTTTTTCCATTGTAAAAATCGCAAAACACTACCGAGGTCGACTGATTTCAATAGCTGCTGCAAACAAACTGGTTGACAGATCCCGCTCATTTTTGGAATAGTAATTAAGGACAGTGCTACCAAGTTAACAAACAAAAAGGGCTGAAAAATGAAACAGCGCGGGCAGTTAATTTACAATTTCCGGAAACTTTCTGGTCATATATTTTATAGAACCCCAACGTTTCCATCTGGGTGTTGCAAACTTCGTTGCAAGCTTAATATACCCTGTTCGGGGTATAAAAAAGGATTGACTTCGGAAATAGCAAAAACAAGGTAAGCCAAATTGCTTTAAATTACAGACAATAACCCAGTAAATTCAGAAAGTTTTATGTCCAAAAATGCCTAAAATGCAAGTTGTCCTAACTTCAGAGAGTCAGATTATATATCAAGACTATGCCATGCAAACGTCTTTGGAAACTTTCTTTGTAATTTATGTAAGCAGGAAAAACTTTTAGGAAAGAAACTTCCATTTTAAAAGTCTAGCTTCAAAAATTCTTATGATAACATTCACAGTAAAAAATCGGGAGTAACAAGAGACAATTTAATACAAGGAAAATTATTTATCGAACAAATTCAAATTATTTCTTACCAATGTCAACCCTAACAAGTGGGAGCCATGTTAGGGCTATTGTAACATTCACTTTACCACGGAATACCAACAGTGTTGCTGAATCTGCTTAAGCGAACTATTCGCAACGGGTTGTGCATAGATAAGAGTTAACGGTATTAGAAGCAGAGAATGTTAAATAAATGTAAATACTCATTAACATTTTCTGCTAGAAGGACGTATATGCTTTTTTAATATTGTCAACTCGCTATCTGTAATGTTATGGAACTTTATTTTAGCACGAAGTCTGTATAGATCCAAATAAGTGAAAGTGCTAGGTTGTGCTATGCCTCTGTATATGTAGGCAAGTGACTAGCTATTAAGCTAATATGAAATTTGTTGTGTGTGAAAATTGAATTTACATAACAGCGTGGGCTAGCTGATTCAAATGGCCTCGGCAATGTTACTGACCTGACGCAATTTGCAGCTCTCATAGATGCCTAGACACATAGGTGTCTAAGGACATTCTTAAAGCGAAGTGTGTGCAGCACTTCTAAATATGTGTTTGTGTTAGAGAAAAATGTTAACGAAATTAAAAATAATTAGGCTTACCTTGATGATGGGGATAGAAATAATAGTTTATACTTAACTATTAAGCTAATATTTTTAACGTTTTATTACAAGACTTCAATTTGATAATATATTAGATTCAGATTTCTTCTGAATTTCGGTACGATCGCATTTTTGCAAATCAGAACGAATCACTGCAGGTCTGATCTATAATCGAAAAGTAAAACCTATAAAATTTCAAGTCTATTAGCATTCAAGTCAGTTATTTTAAGATAAAAAATAAGTTGATTTCAAAATGAAGGATATCAATTTCTGTTCAAATTCGACATATTTAATTAAGCCTAAATTTGACAATATGTTCTGGAAGTAAGGAAAGAAGAAAAACATTTCTATATCTTTGAATTAATTAAACATGTATTTTGGTGTGTAAACAAAAATTTTTATTGTAATTTTCAGACAAAATAACGACTACCAAACCAATCTTCGAAATCACCTCTATTGAAAGAGCGTCTTACTTTCTTTTGTATTACTTACTGGGTCGTTACATATGAATAGATATACTTATGGTAAATACGAAAGTTATTTTTTGATAGGAAAGTAAGAATTAATAGTGTGGAAGTTTTTAAAAATGATCGATATCACATAGTTGAAGTTGTAAAGTTCATTATACTTTTCCCACTTCGGGGTCCGACAATGGTCGACAGAGTTTATGTGCTGAAGGACATTTCTAATCAAGATTTAATATATTCTTTCCATTTCGGATGTTGGATTTATATGATTGTAAATTTTTAGTATTAAATTACTTACTATTAAAGAATGTTCTTATTTATTTGAGAGTAAATCGAAATACTCAAAAAATAATATTACAAATTTTTCTCTAAAGGAACATATTCATATTTCCCGCCAAATATTTGAAAAATAATCGCAACAAAATAATTATTAACATTTTACGACAATTCAGCAATTTACAGCGTTGCATTGGACTTATAACATAAACAGCTACAAGAGAGTTTATGCTCGCTCGCTCAGTGCGCACACACACCAAATTTCCCCTGCGGATAAAGTTAACAGTACGCTCTTTGTACTCGCGCTGACATGCCGACTTGTGCTCACGCCAAATTCAGCACTCCTTCGCTCTCTCGCACATTCACTTTCACCTTATTCGACGACTGGGTTACATCAATATCGCGCACGTTTTCATTCGACTTCCACTTGTCCGTTCGTCATGAAGGCAAAACGAAATAAAAATCCAATTTACGATGTGTATGGAATTCGAGTGCCGAACCGTAGCAGCACGAAACTTACGAAGGACATGCCAGCACAGTGGCACACTTACATACGAGGATACATATTGTATATATAGAGGGCTGTAGTATTCCTATGTGGCGTGCGTGAAACCAGCTAAAATATAACGGGAAATGTATACGAGAAGATCTTATAGAAAGGGCATTGGCGGTTGAGCAGAACGCGATGGCATGAAAAATTATAGTTTGTGGATGGATGGAGGGTAGGGAGGTCGAAATATAATGCCAAAAAGCCATTGAAAAGCTGGCAACAGAATGCCCTCAAAGGGCACAGCGACCACAAGCAAATGAAATAACTCACACACATATATATCTTTGTATGTATGTGATGTTCCACATGTGTGACCAAATGGGCGCATACAATATTTCAAGGCACACTCGCGAGTATTTCAACATTCATAAGAAGATATATATAAATTTCAGCACTCATACCCTAAAGTTATGTGAGTACTGGTACTAACTCATTCGACGCACTCATTCACAATTTGGTGGGCTTGAGTCGGTCTGGCTGAATGGACTGGATCACTGGCGTATGAGTATGGCCGCAGACAATGGTGTGCAGAGTAGTAATAATTTACGCAGTATAACCATAAATATGTACTCTTATTTATAGTAATATACATATGTAGATCTACTGCTACAGTACTGCGAAAAATAAAATCATCAACTGATATTTATTGACAACCATCTTCAAGTGAGACATATCGGAGAGGCTAATATCAACATATAAAGAGTTAATGTGGAAAACGTCAACCAGAGGATTTGAATTGATTATATGAGCAATATGAAGTTTAAACCAAGACCTTTCATATTAGCGCTAATCCACATAATTTTTAGGAAAAATAGTTCAAGTAATTTCTTAAAATATAACTCATTTTTACCAACCTAAACGGTATAAAATCAACTGGAAAGTCGGAAAACACTATACAGGTTATATTGGGGACAGAGAAAGGTCTAGGTTTGTTACCTTTGGCATTACTCAGGTATACTCGAGTACAAATTTTCAAGCAATTTTATAAATAAATAACTCACAAACTGATCCACATATTCGGCATAAGGTTTGTTAGAATAACGAACATTAGTATACCATATGTTATGCAGTACGAGTGTATGGGAGTTGTAGTAATTCTTATATTAATTTTATATATGTATTTCAGGCATTAAACTATAGCAAATCCATTTTTATACATTACTTTAATTGATTTTCGTAATATTGACCGATATATGGGAGATAAGGACAGTATTGACACGAGTTTAAGTAATATCCTAAATATTATTAACAGAAAAAGTTTTTCTATGAGCTTTAATAAGGTACTTCACATACCATCTCCAATATATAAGGCGTAGAGTCAACCGGATATTTGAAAGTCCTGATATTAGTTATAAGGGAACTAGTGCAAGTTTTAACCCGATGTTATCTAATTTAGATGAAAAGATACATTGTTAGTAGAAAAACACGCTCACTTACTTTTACTAAAACAACTTGCATACTGAACGATATATGAGCTATAAAGTCGGGCAAAACTTCGAAAATATTTCTATTAGGTATATCGGGGCTAGGGGAATTATTTAGACACATACTATTAACAGGGAAGTATTTTCTATGAATTTCAATTATTTAACTTACACATTGGCTGATTAGCTGGAGTGGTTCGGGAGATATATACAATAAACCTATTAGGTGCCACGACCACTTTTTAGGAAGTCTTTGTCTACAGGTACCCCTCATTAATGCGATTTTGTATCAATATAGAGCTTTGAATCTTAATTTGCTGCTTAGTTGTGACACTTTATAGGTTCTCGTTTAAAAGCGTTTTCTGGGTGTGGCAATGCTCCAATTACGCTCATCTGCAATACCAACACTCATTGGGTTTCAAAACACACGTACTTGGTATCATCAAGACATCTATATCCGCTTCCTCGGACAGACGGACGGACAGACAGACATTCGGATTTTAAGACGCCTCTTCATCCTGATCATTTATATATACATTGATAATATATTTGAATAATTTTTTTAGGACCTTAAAATGTATTTTAATTCGAAAACATCGATTTTATTAATTCTGGACTGGCATACCATTTTTATTTATCCATTATATTATAAAATATTGTTTGCTGCGGATTGTCTCTATTTAAATCAGGTAATAAATAAACTCATCCTTTTTGAACTACGTGATAAGTTGTAAAAAGTGATATGAGACTATAAGTTAAAATACGCGTAAACGTAGGCCTTTCTGTTTATTATTTAAATGTATATCAAAAATAAGCAACTGGTTCAACATTATTCAAGAACTGGTAAGAATGTTTGCCAAAATGCTCCTAAATGTAGGCAACGTTACCTACGTGCCTTCAGCGCTGTTCATCACATAGGCGACATTGAAAGTCCAACTTTAAGTAAAAGAAACCCTATAAATAATATTATTATTGTATTCATGTACCAGTAATCAAGTTCTTTGATCCGTATTTGCTATTGGAAATTTGGTATAAAACTTGTTCTGTTTGCTATGTTAGGACCACGCTATATAATTATTGCATTTTGAATAAAAAAATATTTTTTATTTGAACATTAGTAGTCATCTTCTTTGATCAGCATTATTCAACATGTGCTATATGCCTAAAAGTAGGCACACTTTTACTACTTTTACTAAAAAATGTCAGCGCCATCTTCCGCTTATAATAGCCTTGCATATCGGTGGAGTAATAAACCAAAATCTAATAGACATTTTCCTGTTTGTGTGTCAGTAATTAAGAACTCCAGAATTTATTGAATGTCTATATTTTTTCGATTTTGATAAAAGTTCAAGGCCTACATAAAAACTTAAAAACAATTTTTTTCGGCAGTGTATATAAACAACATACATATGCCATATATAAATGTATATAAGCACATGGGCTGCAAAATCGAGAAACCCACACAGGCAAATGTACCCATAGTTGCGTTGAATGTATTCTACGAGCCTTGTGCACCATTGGTACCTTGGTATTTAGTGGAAGGACATGCCGAATGTTGGCTTGAGCTTGATGAAAAATGTGCAGAATGGTATACATATATACACACATACATATGTACCTAGTACCGTCACAAAACATCCCAAGTTTACATTTCTCGTTTTGTTTTGCAACTGAGCTCGTCGTTTTCGAAGTCCTACATATCTTTTGCCACATATATTACACGGCCTGGCCGCAATAAAAGCAAAAACAAATATGGCGGCAACAACAAATGATGAAAATATTGCCAACCGATGCGAATGGAGCATGATGCGCTCTATCACCGGATGCACAGGATGTGCCGGATATTACAAATTATTAACCTTTGCTTGAATCTCGTTCGACTTGCAACAACAACTCTCTGTTGCTGATGGCACCTAAGTCACTGTGTAGGCGTGGCGCTTCCATTGTGTTTTTACTCTCATCGCTTTTGTACGCAAGCTTAGTGAAAGCCGACCAAAAATGAAAACGGCAAAAATTTGGCAATGCGCCTATAAGTATGTCGCGTGCTTTCATAGCTATGTATAGTGCTTGTTCCGTTTTTCACACCGCCTGTGGCTAGCGGTCTCATTGATTCAACGTCCGGCTCATTCTTCGGTAATTGTGTTCAACAAATTTTACCCCTGACTCCTGTGTGTGTGTGCCTCTAATGTTGTTTCTCGCTACCTGTGGTTAATTTGTTGAATGCTTAAAACAAGCTCACAACGCCAAACACCAAACCGCAATTGTCCATAATAGTTGCAGCGCTTTTGTTTCTGTTTGTGTGTGTGTGTTGGCCCCGTTTGTCTTCCCCGCCACGGTGGGTTTGCATGCTTGTTTGCGTAATTTTAAACCCATTGATTTATGGCTTTGTGTGGCTTCAATGCATATGGCGAACTGTCGACATTGTCCTTAGCATTGCACGCTTTGCGCCGATTGACTTAAATGTGGCTTTGTTCTCGAGTTGATCACCGCACGAGTTGTCGTATAATTAAAGTTGGAGATTTTTGAATAGAATCCTGTGGTTTAAGTTAGAAGCTTTAATATTTAAACTCAGCAAAATTTTTTGTTTAGCTGCTGCTCAAGCTCAAGGTTAAGTATCAGAGAAGTAAATAAATATATTATACACTTGCAACACGTTATATAATATAACAGTTTTGTTTATCTAACCGTTGTTTGTATCACCTAAAACTAATCGAGTTAGATATAGGGTTATGTATATATAAATGATCAGGATGACGAGACGAGTTGAGTTTCGAATGTCTGTTCGTGCAAGCGATAACTTGAGTACAAATTAAGGTAACTTAATGAAACTTGGTACACATGTTCTTTGGCATTCAAGGAGTGTTGATATTGCAGATGGGCGGTTTTGGACCTTTGCCACGCCCACAAAATTGCAAACTCAAAATTGCCATAACTAAGCTCAACAATAAGGCAGAAGGCTGTTATTTAGTACTATGAACTGCATCATAAAAGGCATGGCCCTGCCTTCTAATAAATTTAATCTAGATATTTCCTAAACCCTTCAAGCTAAAAGAACGAAATTCGCTCAAGGCAAATCTTTTAGGTATTTCTACCTACTCTGGAAAAATGTGTGAATTCGGAGTATAATCCCGACCACTCTATATGTAACGGTTTTGTTCATAACTACTAAAAATGCCATAAATCAATTACTAAATGTGTTAAAGACACATAATTTTACACCCGAGATGGCACAAGAAGGATTTATAGAACCGGCTTCCTATGGGACAGTGTGAAAACGGAAGAAATCACGCCTACTTACCATATAGCAAAATTTATAATTCCATAATATCCACCAAATTCATTACATAAAATTCTTACCATATTTTCATGTTGCAGTGCGAACATGTGCGAAATCGACTACTTCCTATATAAATCAATTTTAAATTAACAGCCTCAATAAATTTGTGGTAGGCTCTAGGCGTTTTGTCGATAGGATGTAAAAATATACTGTTCAATTCATTACGGTACACTGATTTAATTTTTAATATCTAATTTATGCCATAAACCAGGCAGATTTTGCGCAGTGGAGCTTCTTGGGGAGAAAATTACGTGTGAATATTTCTAATCGATATCTCAAAAACTGAATGACTAGTACGCGTAGATACAGACATATGGACGTACAGACGGACATGGCTAAATCGACTCAGCTCAACATGCTGAGTCTCCGACGTTTTCTTGTTTTTAGATGTTTATTGATCCCAAGAAAAAAATACGACAGTGTAATCGTAAAGGGTAGAGGCGAGTTCCACATAGGTTTTTAATTTGATTCCTATTTATGTTAATGTCTAAATACTCCCATTTTATAGTATTTTCTGTGTTCTTATTTCAAGGTGGTATCCTAGTTTATAACTCGAAAAAATCGAAATATTTCGTCTCATTTCAAAAGTTTAGACATTCAAACTATCTCTTTAAAGGAAGTTTTCAAAATTCAAATTATTTTCGAAGTTACTGTGCCGGTATGGTCTTAACATAAACTTTAAACACGGTTTTCTTGGTTAATCGACATGAATTGAAGGCAATTTGTTAATACTTTTAACGTTCAAGAAAGTAAAAAAAAATAGTGAAAAAGTCGACCTTTATTTTTAAGTAGCGCCATCTTATGTTTTGTTGGCTTTCTTCAGTTTTGTTGATTCATACGATATTGAAATTCGTAATAATCAAGAATCAGCCATTCTTAAATTCGTAAGATGACTACAAGAGTAGAAATCGTGACGACGCGAGGACGCGGTGACCTCGAAGGACTTTATAAATATTTATTTAATTTTTATACAGTGGCAACATGTTGATAGTTTTGTTCCCCTAACGGTTGTTTGTATAACCTAAAACTAATCGAGATAGATATGGAATTATATACCATATATATAAATAATCAGGGTAACGAGACAAGTTGAAATCCGGGTGACTGTCTATCCGTTCCTCCGTCTGTTCGTGCAAGCCGATAACTTGAGTAAATATTGAGCTATCTTGATGAAACTTGGTTTCGGATTACTGCCACGTACACAAAACGCAATTAAATGAAAACCTATAAAGTGTCATAACTAAGCCTTAAATTAACTTTATACAAAACTGTAATTTTGTGCAAGGGATCGCAGAGGTAAGGGGCACTTGTGCGCTAAACATTTTTAAAGAAGGCAAGGGCTTTATGAGATCAGATTCAAAAATTTGACAATGTTCGTAATACCGCTGATTTTTAGGTCACTACTAGACCATTTAAAACCAAATTTTGTGTGTGTCATTAAATAAATTTGAAGAATGCTGCCGAGTTGTCAATCTTTGGCCGGATAAAAATCTGGGTCCGTTCCAGTTACGTAGACGTACCCTTCCTGACTCTTCCAATCAACTTTGACAATGTGCATCCGATAAGATTTTTAACCCAACCGCATAAACGGCTAGTGGACAATGTCTAGTAAGAGCCCTTACGAATGCGCTTAGATGAACTTTGCTAAAGGCAAGTAGTTCAGTAGATCTCCCCAAAAAGGATCTTGCAGTCGCACAGGAGTGGTTCGTCGAAAAGCGCCTGCTAAGCACACACGAGGTACATTGGTATAGTGTTAGAACGCAAGGTGCCAATGGAGATCCAAATCGTTCCCATTTCAATGTGAGCTAGGGTGTGATCTCTGGCTAGGTCATCGGCTTTGCAGTTACCAGTCTCTTAAATGAGTTTAATTATGAAGTAGCTTAAAGCTATTTCTAGTGAGGACAGACACTTCTTCACTAGCTTTGAGCGCACAGTTAGTGAGATCAGCCCTAGTATAGCCGCTCTGCTGTGGTGGTGTTAATGCTCAATTCCCTTAAAGAGGCTGTACTTCGTAGCAGTACGTTTACTGCCACCTTACTAGCAGCCATTTCTGCATGAAAAACATTACAGTGGTCCGGTAGCCTAAACCTAAGATTTACGAAGACCAATTATAGAAATATAGTCTGTAACTCTCATCATATTTTTTTTTGAATCTCTACAGTTTGGTACACGCGTGTAGTCATTCTTAACCTTATAATTTTTTTACACTTAACAGCTTTAAACTGCTGGCAGCACTTCTTAGAAATAATTCCAATTTTCTTGGGTCCTTTGTAATGTTACTAATATAGCTGCGCCATGTTTATTTTTTCAAAAGTATTAAATTATGGTTTTCATTTGTTGGGCATATTGCTAAAAATATTTTGACATTTTACGAACCCTTTCAGTTTGGTGTCGGTATGTAGTGGTTATGTACCTCATATTCTTTTTAAACTTAAAATTTAAACTACTGGCAACCCTTCCTTAAGTTATATCACATATAAACTCTTGAAACGATTTTTTTCCTATATGCTTCTCCGGAGATGCTTTGAAATATTGTGACAAATGATGCCAACATCGGGGCAGGCGAATCTCGTTTGACAAGTATACATTTCTTAGCTTTCTAAGTGATAACCAGGTATGGTTCTATGGGAAGATCTAGGGATTTTTTTAGACTAAGTTAATAAAACGCATGTTATTTCATGTTTTGGTCAAAACTGAATTTTTATTATAAAGATAAGGGCGTGCAATTATGTGTTAAAAATGGTTTCGTTGGCCACATGGCAGTCTTGTTAGAACCAAAGGTCGTTCACGTCAACATCCTAAACTCAATTCAGACACAAAAAGGTATTAATAATGGCTCTATAACGTTTCTCATTGATTGTAACAATACGGCCGGCCCACACAGGACCTTTTTATGTTATAATCATTCCAAACGCGACAATTTTGTTTATAAACGTACCGATTAAACCTGCTTCATCCAGCTCCATTGCTGAACACAATTTTCTTACGATGCGTCGCGTGATCCTTACCATTATTTTGGTAATAAATTTAGACGATTTGTCTGTTATATTTAGTACGAAATGGCAAGCCGAGCTAAATATACATAAATAAAGTAACAGCTGTCAAAAAGACCAACTCCGAAAAAAGTATTGCTTCATTGAAATACACACGTCAAAAAAATAAAAACACTCGTTTGTTCAGTTTTCCGGTTCATTCTAGACAAAGTACGGCATTTGGCAACGTGGTTCAATACAGCTATGCACCGACGGTTTGCGGCATAGATGCAATTTATACAAAACTCACCGACTGCTTCTGTCAAATATTTTCGATTTCGTATTCACTTACGTATTTACATTTTAGCTGCTAGCACTTGCAATACGACACTTTAAAAATATTTTCGCTTTCATGTTTCTTTTTGGCACTGCTTTATTTCCTTTGCAAAAGCAAGCGAAAAAACCCGAAATACCTGATGTAAAACACAAAAGGTTCACATGCGGTGAATTTTCCAGTGAAATTTAAAATGCAATTAAATAAAAACAATGGGTGCGGACGGCAAGCGACGCGAGGGAGATGCACAATGGCCAACAAAAATAAAGTACATTGGAGTGCACGCACTGAGCAGCTAACTGTAGCATTGCAATTGCATAAAGAAATCACGAAAAGCGATAATAATGCTAAAAACGAGGTAAAAACGGATCAGTGGCAATGTAGCTGCCGCCCCCGCTGCTCGTCCGCTGCCGCTGTATGAGAATGCGCGACGGAAATTCCGTGTCATTTCCGGTTGTAATTGTTATATAAGAGGCTGAGAGCGGGCGGATGCAAAGATGCATGCAATTTTGTGTGTACATGTATATTTATTTCAATGTGTTTCTGTATGTTTGTAGATGTGTGTGTGCGTTGGTGAATATTATATTTATTTACATATGTGTGCATGCCACTAAATGTATGCACATATACCATACATACATACATATATACACACACGCGCACATTTCGTTTTCCGCTTATTCCGATTGTTGCATTTAAAACGCTTGCAACAATTTTAATTTCGTTTTCAATTAACATGCAACATTGCCGGGTTGAGCTCCACATGCACACACACACACACATCGCTTGCCATCAAAAGCGTACAAAAAATATACAACAACAACGAACTCAAACTTTTCACTACTTATCAGCTATTCTTGTCGCCTACATTTCTGCCGCAGCCGCGCGCCGATTACCATTGTTTTTGCATTTTATCGCATTTAACGCATCGTTAACAGTGCCTGCAACGCTGCCACGAGCCACATTGTTGCTGTTGCTGTAATAACAACGACACTAGCAGGCATGTTGCATGCCACCTCCTTCTAGTTGCACGCACGCACACATGCACACGCATTAACGGCATGTGCTCGTCAAGTGTGCGGCCATGTGGCAATATGACTGTTGCCTGCGCCTTATTATTTTTGCATTGCTGTAAATTTTGTGCGCTTGTTGCAGCCATGTTGCCTGCCGTGGCCGTTAATGAGCGGCCTGGCTATTGGGCTATTGTCGTTATATGGTTGCCAGCTGCATTCAACCTTGCGTTCGCGGGACTCGAGGGTGTTGCATGCAACACCAGTGGTAGGTAGCAGCAGCTGCTGCAGTATTATTTTATGTACGCAACTTTGTTGAGGCGAATCGCATTGAACTATAACGGTGAATGTTATGCATTTCTGCATTGCAATAATAATCAATGAATGCTACAACAACATACCGTTATTCGCCTGAGTCAGCTACGCATTTGCGGCCGACCAGTTGTGCGTTGCATGGCGTTGTGGCAGCATTCGGGTAGTGGTTGCATTTCGCTGATTGCCATTGGAATCGTTCACCCAGAAACGAACGTGTTATTACCGTTACCGGGGATATCGTTTGCGGTTGCAACAACTTGCTGCAGCAACTGCTTTCCTCGCAAAGGCTGCTGCTCTTGACCATTTTTTCATCAACTTGGTAAGTAAATCGTTTGGACGGCACGTTTATTTTGAGCACAGATATGGTGTTTTTTATTTCATAAAATATAAGCAACATTTTTTTATACTTTCGCAACCTGTTGCTACAGAGTATAATAGTTTTGTTCACCTAACGGTTGTTTGTATCACCTAAAACTAATCGAGTTAGATATAGGGTTATATATGTATAAATGATCAGGATGAAGAGACGAGTTGAAATCCGGGTGACTGTCTGTCCGTCCGTCCGTCTGTCCGTCCGTCCGCGCAAGCTCTAACTTGAGTAGAAATTGAGATATCTTTATGAAACTTGGTAGACATGTTTCTTGGTACCGTGAGACGGTTGGTATTGCAGATGGGCGTAATCGGACCACTGCCACGCCCACAAATCGCCATTAATCAAAAACAAATAAATTGGTATAACTAAGCTCCCCAATAAGATACAATACTGTTATTTGGTACACAGGATTACATTAGGTGGGGGCATCTGCAGTTAAATTTTTTTTTTTTAAAGTGGACGTGGTCCCGCCTCTAATAGGTTTAATGTGCATATCTCCTAAACCGCTAACGCTATAACAACAAAATTCACTGAGAACAAATGCTTTTTGCACTTCTATTGACGGTGTGAAAATAGTTGAAATCGGGTGGCAACTCCGCCCACTCCCCATATAACGGTACTGTTAAAAACTACTAAAAGCGCGATAAATCAAGCACTAAACACGCCAGAGACATTAAATGTTATCTCTGAGATGGTATGAGATGACTTTATAGGAACCGCGTTCAAAATTAGACAGTGGGCGTGGCACAGCCCACTTTTAGGTGAAAACCCATATCTTGAGATCTGCTCAACCGATTTCAACCAGATTCTGTGCATAACGTTCTTTTCATGTTTCTATGTCATAGTGCGAAAATGGGCGAAATCGGATTACAACCACGCTTACTTCCCATGTAACACCATTTTCAATTCCATCGGATTCTTTCACTTTCCACTATGCAAATCAGGTAACAATGAATATCGGGGTAAAACTTTGCGTGAATAATGCAATTAAAGTATGCCACCTTGCGGCCAAAAATTGTCTAAATCGAACCAAAACTGTTCAAACCCCTAAGTACTAAATATGTGGACCCAGTGCCTATAGTTGACCTTCTACCGAAAATATTAGTCAATCCACAAAGAAATCTCAAACGAGTATACCATTTGACTTTGCGAGAGTATAAAATGTTCGGTTACATCCGAACTTAGCCCTTCCTTACTTGTTTTGGTTTGGATTTTCATTGATTCTTCGAAGTAGAACGAACGAAATCAATTCGTTCTCACGACAGTTGGGTCTACGTATGTAACTGGAACGCATCATCGTGATTAATCGGGTTAAGGACTGTGGACTCAACAACTTTTGCAGTTTCTGAACAGCTTCTCATTATATAATATTACCGAGCATCTGGCGCGAAGTACCATTGGTTCCGGCACAAATGTTTGATTAAAGCTCATCGATGGTTGTTCTCATATACTTTCCTTTTTAAATAACCCCTCAAAAGGTAGTCAGTGGGAGTCAAATATTAATTAAAAGAGTTTTTCTCAGCAAGTTTGGTTAAGTTACCAAAGTTACAAAGTTATCACTACTATGATCCTATGTTACAGTTTACATATTGTACAATCTTAATATAGTGCTTAGTTATGACTATTCATAAGTTAACGTTTAATAGCGTTTTGTGTGCGTGGCAGCGGTCCGTTTACGTCCAAGGGTTGGTATAGCAAATGGGCGTAAGTTTCATCAAAATATCTCAATAGTTACTCAAGTTGTCGACGGACGGAAAGATAGTCACCTGGATTTCAACTCGTCTCGTCCCCTGATAATTTATATACATATATATATTACTACATATCTATCTCGATTGGTTTTAGGTGATACAAACAACCGTTAGGTGATGACTAACCAGAAGGTCCGGAAGCTTGGTTGGGAGGTTCTCGGGTTACTCTGTTCTTATCATAAAAATGTGCGACGGTTATTTTAAACAAATTACAACCCCGCAGAATAACATTTCAACTGATATCCTTCTTAAAACTGTTTAGTTTGATATTCATTCAACAAACATATTTTTTTTTACTTATGGAAATAATTTTGAAACAGGTGGCTCTTTTTATAGTATATTTTAATATGCAAGTTGTTCCAAAACTTTTCAGTTTGATGTTCACATACATACTTGTATGTAATAAATCGCTTGGCTAATAAATTTTAGAGGAGTAATTTTTATAAACAGGTGTCAACTTTTCTGAAAAAATATTGAGAAAAATGTTTTTTCTTAAACCTTCTCCTGTTGTTTAATTATTCTTACTTCTAATTTTCAAAAAGATGGCAACCCTCTAACTGCTCTGCTACCAACTCTTCCTGATACATTTTAAAATAAATTAAAACAAATATTTAAAGGTTTTATCATTTATTTGGATTGTGCTTTGTTGTGCTCTTCTCTTTTTACTGCAAACATTATTAAGCGACATAAGTCGATGGACTGTATCGTGTGGACTATGCGGATGGGTCCAAACTAGATAATCGAGTGAAAAGTGGAGTCTTTACAAATTAGATACCCGAATCGCCTTCCGACTGCTTGTTCTAACAAAGTGTGTTCTCACAACAAGAAATATATTTAACGATACACATAGGCAACTAAAAAGTCACTGTCTAATTGGCAGGCATGCTACCAGAGCGGGAACACCTTACAATGTCTATTGTAGAAGCTGTCAAGAGGTAGAAAAAGAAGGGACAGTAGAAAATCTTCTGTGCGAATGTAAGGCTTTATGAAGTAAGAAAAGAGTCGTAACTATGGGTCGAGGGTTTTTTTAACCATGACTCGAAGGTTCACTTTTGTATTAATGAACTTCATCAGGAGCACTGGGTGGTTCCGAAAGGACATAATGGAGTGCGGGGTTTTTAGTCCGGTTGGTTTCACATTAGGCTTCCTAAAGCTGTAAGTGCGTCGTCAGACATACACTCTACCATCCAACTTACATACTGTGAGTGTTATGTCACACGATTTCGTTGCAAATGAATAAGAAAAAACGTTAAGTTCGGTACCGAACCCTTCATAAGATAAATGTTTTTCGATACAAAAATTTAATCTTAATCGGTCAGCTTGTTTGGCAGCTATATGATATAGTATTTAGTTCGGCGGTTGTACCGTTGTCTTGGTCAATAATCCATGTAAAATTTCGTGAAGAAATCTTGTCAAATAAAGACTGTTCAATGTAAGGATTTCCATTTATTCGCTCAGTTTGTATGACAGCTGTATGCCATAGTGGTTCGATATTGGCGATTACTACAAACGAGCCAGCTGGGGATATACCGAAATCTCAAAAACTGACAGACTAGTTCGCATATACTTAGACAGATGAACATGGCTAAATTGACTGAGCTCGTCAGGTTGACTAATTATAATTTATAGAGTATTCACGTTTCCTTCTGGGTATTACAAACTTCGTGGAAAACGTCCAGGCTGTGAAAGTCAATTACTGTTGGTTGACATTTTTTTTTTAATAAATTTGCAGATTTCGAATTATAGTCATAGCTTCATAAAGTTTAGAAATTTCAAAATATTTTTTGTTCATACTGTATTTGTTAGCTCAAACTGAAGTTGGTGAGAGGCACTTTATCGCCATTGCATTTCGGTGCTTGTTAAGATGTACTTAGCAGTGAATTTTTATATGTGGTCAGCGCTGTTCAACTCTCTTTTAATTTTCTCCGCAATTTGACATAAAATCTCTTTTTTACGGAAATATATATTCACTTATGCGCTTCGACTTTATTTGCATATAAATTATCTTGTTGCATATGTTAATTTCATGCGTAAGTAAATGTAATTAATTTAAATCACTCCGCATTACGCCAGCCGCCACCGCACACCACTTCTGAGGAACTCAACTCATTGCCGTCTGACTTTTTGGCGCTATGGCCGGCTGACGCGAATTACCGGGATCGACATAAGTCAAATGCGTAATGCCAAATGCGAAATGGGAAATATGTAATGCGCGCGTTGAGTTTCACTTCAATTCACTTGTGCGCTATACACTTCGGCGCTTACGCCGGGCAACAGGGCGCCACTTTGGTTAGAGTCTTGTCAGTGGTTGGTCAATGATGTAAATGGTCGTACGGAGGGCGTTGCGAAAGCTTCTTCATTAATTTAGTATCCCATTTTATAGCCATTCGAGACTTCATATCAATTTATTGCGGCTTCACGGTCATTTTCAAGTATATCGCTGCATGGGCGATTGCGGATATGTCAGGATGTTTGTGTATGTGTGTGTGCGTGTGGGAAAGTGAAAGCATATATATGTGTAAAGCTTCTGCTTAACGCGGCGCTGCGATAGACAGTTGTTATTGTTGTGTCTGTGTGGATGTTCCATTATGCATGTATTGAATCCCGTTGAGTCCAGTTGAGAATGCGAATATAATATTTTTTCGAGTGTGTGTGTTGAATACATATGTACATATGCGCTCTTCTGTGCATGACTGGCAATAAGTGGACTTAATTTCAATTTGAATCTCAATTGGAAATGTATTCACTCAACCCGATTTGCCGCAACACGATGCAAATTTAATTTGATTTCTCATGTGGCCAACCGGTTTATGGTCCCTGTTCTGAGAGTTCGCTCTTCAGCTTAAAGAGGCATGTGAAGTGTTGTTCTATAAACAAAAGTCAATAAAGTTAGTGTGATTTTCATGTTATAGTGTATTGCCATTAAGGCTATGACTTTTAGAAACTTTGAGATAATTTCGAAGGTCAGCAGAAAGGTCTACACAAAGACCAGTTATTTTGCATATACTCTAGAGAATGCGCTATATTCGAAAAGTAACTTTCACAAATTTTAGAAAACACTTCGGTCTCTATGGTATATACTTGTAATTCGTTTCGGCATTAAATCCATCGTAAATGGGGAGTAGAGAAACTATCAGTTGATCAGTAAACAAAGCGACAGCTTAGATTTGTCCATGGAGAACTGTCAAATCCACTTAAGGGTTAAGTTTCTATTGGCATCCAATATGGCCGACTTTTGACCGGAAAATGGTTGCATATTGCTATTTTCTTTTAATTTTTGAAAAAGTTGTCCAAAAATATTGGTCATATGTAAAACTTTAACAATTTTTGAAAATAAAATCAGTTTGCTTTAATATATATTCTTAAAGGAGCGGCTATTATTGGCAAATTCCAGAATAATTAAGATATATATTTATGCCTCTTTTTTACTGTGATAAATTAATAAATATTCACTACAGCAAAATGTAAGGTTCAATTAAGCAACCATGTCAAATAACGGAATCCAGAAAATGCTTATTCAACGAAACTGTAGACAAGTTTTTTAAATTACACAAAAATATTAATAATAATAAAAATAATACTCAATAAAAAAACTCACCTTTGTAAAAATACGTCCGCCCATTTCAAAAATATTCAAATATGTTGCCAGTATTGCTATTGAGCACGGCACAACAGTATTATTTCAGCTAATTTTAAACTACTTTTTAGGAAAGAAATATATCTACCGTATTTTATACCATAAAGATGTTGCAATTTCAACAAATAATATATTTAAGAAGGACATATATTAAAAAATGTATTAAAAATTTAAAATGTAAATAAAATTTGTGATAAAAAAATTTGTACTTACATTATAGGAAAAATTGGTTATACAATATCTCTTGATATATCATGCAACGATACATTCTGTTTTATTTGACTTGTAATACCAAATTCTGTTACAATAGTTAATTTTTCCGGTCTACTCATAGTAAAATTGTTTTTCAAGTTCAACGCTTAAAAAATATTAAGATGGTATTATATCATATTTTGTTAATAGTATTCAACATCATTCTATAACAAAAATTTATAATATTTATAAATAATTATTACAGCTCTTTTTGTTTTGCGCAACCCGATTTAACCCCTCGCCACCCTAACTCACCAGAGGCGCCGTTGGTTTTATTGTGAACGTACGTCTGGGGATGGGGATGTACTGTGAATGGTCACTTTCGCTACTCCGTTATACCATGATTAAATCTTTTGTCAACTAAATGAATTACTTTACTCTTGCGAACTTATTTCTAAAATCTAGGTGTTACGAACTTCGTGGCAAACTTAATATACCCTGTTCAGGGTATAAAAATTTTGAAATAAGTGTCGATCCTTCTATAAATATATCCCATAGTCATTATTTTTTAAAGTTTTATCCTACAGATAAGAGTGCCGCCGCTTCGGGCTAAATTAGCGTCAAATGCGCCGTTTGGATATTTATTTTATAGGTTTAATGGAACTTTATTTAATAGGGGCTCTTCACAAAATATAACCCTTTGTTTAGTTGAAGGTCATATATAAACTGTGCTTCATACGTATTTTCGTATGTATATTAAAGCAAGTCAACAGATTTAAAATTTAATTTTGAATTTCATATTACAATGGATGTATATTCCTATACATTTTTTATGGAAATACTTTTTTTTACCAGGTGGCAGCTTTGCTCAACAGATATTTGAAAATGTGTTTCTTGAACTTTCTTATATCCACACCAATATTGCAGTTTTTGTTGAATTCGTTGATCTTAACTTTTTAACCAGCTTAGCCATAGATCAACGTTTGATAACAGAGTTATTGTATATTTTGGCGCAAATCGGTTTGACTAATCGAACCAAGAACAAAAAAATTTATGTATTTATTTAAAATGACCAACTATGTATTTTACTGTACTTGTTCTCGAACGATTTATGGTCACACTTTTAAACGGATTAGTTAAGGTTAATTTTAGTGCAAACACGTTTCTCTTGCATCTGTTAGAACCGGTTTAAATGATATTTTAAACTTTAATGAAGGAAAAATTTTGAAATTTCTTAAGTGATATACGGCTGACGTACTTTTTTTTGGAACCATCATGAGTCTCGAAAAAATATAACTTTTGTTTATAGCAAATATATAGAAAAACAAGTAAGAAAGAGCTAAAAGCGGTTGTAACCGAACATTTTATACTCTTGTAACTTTAAACAACAAAACCTCGTGAAATATCTTCGGATGTTCACCAAATCTTTTTTTTAAATGTTGCGAAAAAAAATTAAACATTCATTATTCGACGAAATTGTAAATGAATTCTAATTAAATTTGGTACCATATTAACTTATATTATAATATAAGTTGAGTCTACGAATATCCTAGTTTTATAACTATTAAAAAATATATTAAAACTATGCTCAAATGAGATATATGTGTCATAAACTCAATCGAAGAGGCTAAATTTGATATATTGAGTTGATGTGAAAGGAGTCAACCAGAGGGTCGAAATTCATTATATTAAGGATATGAGGTTAAGACTCAAGTCTAGATCAACTCCATTAAAATTCAACGCCAAAACTTTAATATAGTTTTATAATTTTTAGGAAAACTTATTCACTTAATTTATTTTAAATATCAAAGTCACGTGGAAAGTCGAAAATCGGTATACGGGGTACGGCTTGTTGCGTTAACTTTTGACATTGCTCAAGTATACTCGAGAACATACCAAATTTTCAAGCAATTTCATGAATAAAGAATTCTCATACTTAGTCCAGTCATTTAAGCTTAAATTAGGTAAGAATCTCAGAATTCAGATACCCAGCTGTAAGTCTGTAAATACTTGTATATTGACACCCTAAAAGTTGTCTCAAAACCTACATATGGTAGGGTGTACGCAACTAATAAATTTCAAGGTCAAATGTCACAAAAATCTTTTTTTGTAAATATCTCATTTCCTATGGGTTTTTTGCTATTGGTATTTATTATCAATATTGTAGAACACAAAATTCTCTACAAATTTTGTTTAAAAATTTTTTTCATACGGTGAACCGTTTTCGAGATAGATTGCTTAGAGCGCGGGCACAGCATCACTTCAGGTCAACCGGTGCCTCCGATCAAAAACGCGCCATATATAGTTGATGAAATATCGATAAATAAATGATTATAAATATTTGTCAATTTTTATTAACTATTATATTATATTTTATCATTTTCTTCATGCCTTAAATCTTTATCTACTAAATAATACTGATCACCGTTTCCTAAAATTAAAAATAATGAAGGGAAAAACTTAAATCTTACTATAATTATATTCCCATTAACACTAATGACATTTTAATTAGAAAATAACTAAGTGCATCTTCTTTAAAATCTGTAAATTTGTAAATAATAGGACAAGATATTGATTTACTCATCATTTTAATTGGGCGTACACTGACTTACGAACAAGAAATTTTCTTTAAAAAAGTTGGGAAAGGCAATGTAAAAACGGAGATATACTCGACTAAAAGTTTTGATAATTATCCTTATTCCAAAACACATATTTCATTTCTGCACGCATTAAGTGGATGTGACACAACTTCTGCGCTTTTTAAAAAGGGGAAAAAAACATATTTAAAAGTTTTTGAGAAACTGACCAATTTGGATGAACTAGCTGCAGCATTTGAGGAAGAAAATTGTTCGGCCCAGAGATTATTAGAGAGTGGAACTCAAACCTTATTGGCAGTCTATAATGCTCCGAAATCTGTGAAAAGTCTCAATCATCTTCGTTATATGCATTACGTCAAGTCTACAAAACTTAATAAACCTGTGCAGCTTTCAAATATTCCACCAACAAGTGCAGCTGCTCATCAACATTTCGAACGTGTATATTATCAAGTTCAAACTTGGTTAGGGCATGATTTGGAACCCCAGGTATGGGGTTGGGCAATGCGAAACGATTTTCTGGAGCCTATCATGACAATTTTACCACCTGCTCTAGAACATTTGCTAAATACAATTTTCTGCAACTGCAAGAGTGGTTGTGGTTCGCGATGCGGATGCAGGAAAGCGGGCTTGCAATGCTCTTTAGCTTGTGGCCAATGTAATGGGCAAGCTTGTCTCAATGCTCTACCATATCAGAGCGACATTAACGAAGATGGAAATTTTGACCCCGAAATCATGGAAGAACTTGAAACAAATGTCGTTGAAGGCGATAATGAAGACCAGTTTGAAATTTACCAGCAGCCGGAAGACGACGATGAAGAGGAAGAAGTTGATTAAAATTATAAACTGTAGTTTTTGTACCCTTTATTCCATTTTTTTACTTTTAATAAAAATAAATGTATTGAATGATATTTTTTAATATATTTTTTATATTTTTTTTTTATCATGTAAGAAGTTATTAATATTAATAAGGTTTAAATTCAAATATAATTCCTATATTTTCATTAACAATTCTGCAATTTCATGGGCAGGTAAGTGTTGTTAAATAAATTAATACTGAATAAAAAGTGGATAGGTTAGGAAAAAATGATAAAATATAATATAATAGTTAATAAAAATTGACAAATATTTATAATCATTGATTTATCGATAGTTCATCAACTATATATGGCGCGTTTTTGATCGGAGGCACCGGTTGACCTGAAGTGATGCTGTCACCGCGCTCTAAGCCATCTATCTTGAAAACGGTTCACCGTATGAAAAAAATTTTTAAACAAAATTTGTAGAGAATTTTGTATTCTACAATATTGATAATAAATACCAATAGCAAAAAACCCATAGGAAATGAGATATTTACAAAAAAAGCGCAAAAAACCGATTTTTGTGACCTTTGACCTTGAAATTTAATAGTTGCGTACACCCTACCATATGTAGGTTTTGAGACAACTTTTAGGGTGTCAATATACAAGTATTTACAGACTTACAGCTGTGTATCTGAATTCCGAGGTGAACTTACTATAATGACTGGACTAACTGTCGGCATAAGGTATGCTAGATTAACGATGTAGTATAATATAATTTCATATATATCCGGCATTACATTATAATATTTCCAAAATTATTATTTCAGTTAATTTTGCTGAGATGTTTTACTTAATGGCCGATATATACGGTGGAAAGAAAGTATTATATTGGGTAGTATTGACCTAATTTTATTTATTTTTCGCATTACTATATATTGCTAACCAAAAGACCAATTTATAGGGAATATATCAACCGAATGTTTGAAAATCTTGATATAAGTTAATTTTCACCCGATTTTAACCAGTTAAGGCCCAAAGTTACTAGAAAAGCATGTTACTCAATATCGGTATAAAGTCAACCGGAAGTTCGAAAATCTTTCTATTAAATATATAGCGACTAAGGGACTTCCACCCATTGTGGATATACATACATATCACTATCAGGAATGGATTATCTCCGAATTTCTCACACATTGACCGATATTTTCGGTAAATAAACAGTCATAGGCACTGCAGTCCATATTTTCGTACATGGAGAGCTTGAACAGTTATGGTCCGATTTGGACCATTTTTAAACTTGGTGGGGGGGCATATCTCAACGGCACTAGTGCAAAGCTTTACCCCTTAATATCCTTTAGTGCTTATTTTATATACTGGAAAGTGTAAGAATCGGATGAAATGTAAGTTTGTCTTGTATGGGAAGTGCGCGTGGTGCGATTTCGTCTATTACGCTGTATCACGAGAATGTTAATATAATGTTACCAACCAAATTTGATTGAAAGTGGTCGAGTAGGTTTGGAGATATTTTATTCACCTAGTAGGCGGTGAAACTTTCGTAATAGCTGTTAAAAAAATGTATCCTGTGTAAATATGGGTGGTGCAGCTTGAATGGTTTGTGAGATATATACATAAAACCTATTAGGGGGAGGGACCACGCCCACTATTTAAAGATTTTAAAACCGCAGGTGCACATTTTTAATGCAAATTACGGTTTAATTGGGATGTAGAGCAGGTTCGCCTCCACGCGGTGCATCCTGGGTAACGCTAAATGACCTGCGGCCTTTACGGCCTTTATAACTCCTACGGATTTGACCTTTGCTCGACACGGACTTAGCTTGGACTATTAGATGGATCGGTTTGAACCCTGGGCTGGTGGTCGTGGTATTCTGTCACCTGAGTATGTAGGGGTGACACCCTGCAGAAATGGCTGATGGGCTAATACCAAGGCCGCCTCCGTCCCGTTAAAACCATGGCAGGCCTCAGAGTACGTTCCCCTCCTGTCATCATTAAGTTGGTGTGGTAGGTGTTTGTTGAGATGACTCCTTCTTTGCGCTGGTCGGCTCTGAACGCACTGCCTCATAAGGGCGTGCGTCAACCCTCGCCTTGGCTTCGTAACCGAGACAACCTTGGGACCACGAACGGTCGGCATTCCTTTATAAGGAGGCGGTAGCCAGGGTGGGGGAAGTATGGAAGGGAGCAAGGCTCAAAGCGGGGGCCAAATCGGATCTTCCGATGCGACCTCGTGCTCGTGTCTGGCTTCCGGCCGAACCCTCCACCCCGACCGAAATTGAAGAGATATTGCGGTACTGCAATCCATCTCTTCCCACCCAGGACTGGAAGGTGGTTAGGCTGGAGAGGACCGAGGAACCATATCGGCAAGCGCTGATACTCCTAAATAAGGAGTCCCTCGCTCCTCTCAGCAGTGCAAAGGGGGCCATAAGCTATGGCTTCGGGAGGGTCGTCCTCAGGATTCTCCCAAATGAAGCCAGGGCTGATGGCCCGTCGCCATCAGCTGAGGTGGAAGAGAGTGGGAGAGCGACCCACTCTAAAATGGATATCGACCCCATCCTCTCGGATACGGTGAGCACGGAGGGCGTATCGTCAGTCGATGATGGATCCGTTTTCAGTCTCGACCGTCTGTTTGAGGCTGCTGGGGTCGATAGTACGGATGAAGGTGCGGAACTCGCACTGCTGGAGAGGAGTTTGGAGGATGAGGATCCTCCAAATTAACCTCCAGCACTCGAAGGCGGCCTCCGCCGATCTAGTGCTTCGTCTAGGACGGGACGAAGCCGACGTTGTCCTTATACAGGAACCGTGGCTGAGCAGCAACGGTATCTCTGGTCTAAGGACAAAGAGCCACAAGCTCCTGGCCGCAAACAGTACAGGTAGAACCAGAGCCTGCTTGTTGATCAGAAACGAACTTAACGTTTTTCTTTTACATAATTTCAGCAACGAGGACGTCGTCGCTGCTAGACTGGAGGACAGCGCTGGAGAACTCTGGCTGTTCTCAGCCTACATGCCGCACGACGACGAGGTGGAGCCACCTCCGAACCTGCTGAGAAGAGCCCTGGCAGAGGCCAGGCGCAAAGGAGCCGGTGTCTTAATAGGCTCGGATGCAAATTCAAGGCACACCGTCTGCGGGAGCTCGGACATTAACACAAGAGGTGAGTCACTCTTTGATTTTATTTGTAGAGTAGATCTTTATATTTGTAATAGGGGGAACAGCCCTACTTTTATTACTGCTAGCAGGGCGGAAGTCCTTGACATTACGCTAGCCTCTAGAGAAATCGCTCCCTTGATTTCGGAATGGAGGGTTCTAGACGACCATTCATTCTCGGATCATAGATATATTGGTTTCAGCTTGAAAGCCTCATGCCCGGAACTCAAAACCTATAGAAATTTTAGGAATACCAACTGGGTCCGGTACAGCAGGAAGCTTCGATCAGCTCTGCCACCCGCACCCGACAGGGATTCGATCCTATCGGCGGATGCGGTTGATGAGCTCGTCGAGATTTTCAGCTCTGTTAGTAGAACTACTCTTGACAGCTCCTGTCTTCTGAGAACTCAGAAAATCAAAGGGAAATCCCCTTGGTGGACTTCGGAGCTAACGGAGATCAGATTTTCGAGCAGAAGACTGTTCAACAAAGCCCGTAGAAGCGGCTCTGGCGACGACTGGGCGTCGTACAAGGCCGGACTGGCCATCTACAAGTCCGAGTTGAAGAAAGCCAAGAGAGTTTCTTGGAGAGCCTTCTGCGGTAGTGTAGAGGGCTGTCATGAGTCCTCACGATTTAGGCGCATTCTTGCAAAAAACCCTACTCCAGTATCTAAAAAATGCAGATAGTAGTTGGACAACGAGTAGCGAGGAGTCGTTGAAACTACTCCTGGATGCTCATTTTCCACTAAATCACTCTGCTGAAGAAGTATCACTGGGGGAGCTGCAGGAGGGCTGTACAGCCTTCTTGGACCTTCTGGACGATCGTCACCTTACTTGGGCGCTGAAATCCTTCAAGGCAAGTCAGTCGACACTGCTTTGCATGATGTAGTGTCATGGCTGGAGATAGCTCTCAAGCACAAGGAATTTGCTGTGGGCACCTTCCTCGACATCGAGGGGGCCTTCAACAATGTGCGACCAGAGGCAGTGGTTAAAGCCCTCGAAAAGTTTGAGGTGGAATCTAACCTCAAGCACCTTATTTTTAGTCTTCTTTGCGACTTTCTGTCGCAGCGGAGTGGGGTGGTGCCAAGGCCACCAGAAAAGTGAATTGGGGAACTCCGCAGGGGGGAGTACTCTCCCCACTGCTCTGGATAATGGTGGTTAACGACCTACTTATAGAACTCGAGACGCAAGGCTGTCGGGTGACAGCATACGCTGACGATGTGGTTCTTATGGTTAAGGGAAAGTTCCTGAATACCGTTTACGAGCTCACCGAAGGGTACCTGAACGTGGTATCTAGGTGGGCGAATAGAAGCGGCCTAGCCGTCAACCCAAGTAAAACCGAATTGGTTTTATTTACCAGGAGGTATAAGATACCAAATGTGCCTCTCCCTTCCTTCGGGGGTTCACTTCTTCAGCCTGCTGAGAAAGTGAAATACCTAGGGCTCATCCTCGATAGCAAACTTTCCTGAAGGCGAAATATAGAGGAGAGAGTTAAGAAGGCTTCGGTCGCCTTATACTGCTGCAAAGGGGCTATTGGGGAAAGGTGGGGACTCTCACCTAAGGTGGTGTTCTGGCTCTATGAAACCGTAGTTAAGCCAATAATGTTCTATGGTGTGTTCGTCTGGTGGAGGGCGCTCGAGAGGACCACACTGGCTAAAAAGCTTGAAAGGGTCCAAAGAGCGGCGCTCATCGGAATCTCCGGTGCACTTTGGACCACACCGACACTAGCTCTTAATGCTATTTTAAACATAGCACCTGTGGACATTGCCGGTACGTGCATTGCCGCGAAGTGTGCTCTAAGGCTCAGGGAAGCTGGGCTTTTGAAGAGGTCCGAACAAGGGCACTCCGAAATTCTTTCCTCCTTCAGCGGCATCCCGGAAAATATAGATCACTGCGTCACTGTAGCCACTCGAGGCGGTTCCTTCTCCGCTCATATCCCAACGAGGGACATGTGGGTGGGAAGAAGCCGTTGGAGAAGAGGCGCGGTGAGCTTTTTCACGGATAGATCGAGGCTAGGAGGAAAGGTTGGAGGGGGGTTTTCTGTAAGGAAGTGGCTGATATTAAGGCGGCGGTAGAAGTACTGCTGCGTAGTGCCGCCTCGTTTGTAGAAGTGAGCATTCACTCTGATAGTAGGGCAGCAATACTAGCTTTGAGCGCGCGTACCGTGCAATCAAAGCTAGTCAAGGAGTGTCTGTCCTCTTTAGAGGTAGCGTCTGGCCACTTCAACATCAGGCTCGTTTGGGTGCCTGGTCACAGCGGAATCGCTGGAAACTGCAAAGCCGATGAGCTAGCCAGGGGGGGCACCTTTGCCCCGCTCACATCGGAATGGGATCGGGTAGGATCTCCGTTAGCGTCCTGCGCTCTAACTGTGGATCAATGGACCTCGCGTGCACTGAGCAGACGTTGGTCGACGACTAGGTCCTGTGCGACCGCGAGATCCTTCTGGCCAAGAGTGGATCGCAGGAGGTCGGGGGAACTTCTCGCCCTGAGCAAAGTGCATCTAGCCGCTATTGTAGGAGTTCTCACTGGACACTGTCCAATGGGCACTCATGCGGTACGGCTTGGTGTACTACCCGATGCCAGTTGCCAAAGTTGTATGGAGGAGGGCGAGGTGGAATCATCCCAGCACTTTCTCCTCCAATGTCCGGCATTCGCTAGGCTGCGATTTAAATATCTCGGCAATCACACGTTTGGCGGTCCTGAATACCTATCCGTAATGGATATTGGCCGTCTTAACAATTTTGTAGTCAGCACAAGACGTCTTGTCGACTTGTAAGGGTCTTTTGATCCGGACTATAGGAGTCGTAGATATCACAACGGACTGGCGTCTTAAGTTGTCCACGTGGGATCCCTTCTGGGATCGACCTCCTAACCTAACCTAACCTACGGTTTAATTACTAAGTTCTTGGTTTAGTTATGACACTTTACACGTTTCCGATTAATGACGTTTTGTGTGCGTGGTCGGATTACGCTCATATACAAACTTGTCCTCTCATTTTGACAAAGCTTCGTGACGATATCTCAATTTTTACTCAAGTTACCGCTTGTACAGACAGATGGTCGGACAGACGAACGGACAGACAGTCAACCGCACTCCCACTCGCCTCGTCATTATGAACACTTATATACACATGTATAACTTTGTATCTAACTCAATTAGTTTGAGGTGATACAAACAATCGTTAGGTGAACAAAACTATTATACTCTGTAGAAACATGTTGCAAGGGTAGAAAAAGTAAAGAACAATAATTTTGGCCGTCATATTTCATACACAACGCAGTTAAGATTATATATTGTATATTTTTATATATCTGTTGGCATGTAGTTTGAAGTTCCTAGCCTGAGGTTGGCCTAAGGAATTCAACTGACCTATATATATATTACATTAAAAGTGTTTGATAAGAATTCAAAAATTTCGAACTACATTTAATCTTCTACTATCAATTTCGTGGAAAAAGTGTCAAAAAAATTACGGAGAGTACTTGTATCTACTCTAAACTTCATCATTCATAATTTTATTTTGATGATATTAATCCGTTTATTAATCGTAATACAATTTTCTTACAAAATTAAAAGTTTAGACAAGCGAGCTTTGAAGTTGGTTTCCATCATAAAATTCACAGCGAACTTAGCAATACTCGTAGCTGTCTTTGATTAACCATTTCTTTGCTCGCTTCGGCTTTTTTGTCAAACAAAGTAACTGGTTCAAATTGTAACTGGAAATACAAATTTTTGTTTTGAACTCTCGCAACATCGTATAATATTTTTGTTCGGGAGAGATATGTTATAGGTAAATACAATACATATAAATGATCATGATGACGAGAAGAGTTGAATTCCGAATGACAGTCTGTCCGTCCGTCCGGCCGTGCAAGCGGTAGCTTGAGTAAAAATTGAGATATCATGATGAAACTTGGTACCATGGCACCCGAGGGAGATTAGTGTTGCAAATGGGTGTAAATTGAAGGTGTTATTTAGTGCAACAATTCGAATTAGTTGGGGGCATCTGTGGTTTGAAAAATTTTGAAAAAGTGGACCCGCCATTAAAGGGTGAAATAGACATAACTCCCAAACCGAATAAGTTAAATCGACCAAATGCGCTCAGGAGAAATATTTGGTATGCTTTCGAACACACTGTGGTCGGTCTTGTATGGAATCAGCGGCCAAAAATACTTCCACTGCCTATATCAAAGTGAAATTTTTTTCTTAGCTTTATATACTAATAATGAGTAATAAAAAATAATATTTACTTTAATCAAATAATATGTATGTATATGTGGGAAAGTTCACATTAATAGGACGTACCTGTATATATGTACATAGGTGCGAATAAAACAAACGTTTGATGAAATTATGAAAATGATACTATTAAAACCAAAGCACAAATAGACATGACGAACAAAACCTTTTCATTGAAAACACAAAAACAAAATATACAGGTAAGCCAGACTGTACACGTACATACATACACGCATATATCAACAAGATATCACAAAACTGCTTGGTAGAAACAAGAATAACACAGAGAAAGGCAAAGGTGGCAGCTGAATTTAACAATATAGACTAAGAAAACATTTACTTATATTACAAAAGATGTTTCGTTTGAGGGCAAGACAGGGATCACAACATTTTCTCTAACTTATCTCAACACATAAAGAAAACTACACCACTTGCAAGGTCACTAGTAAAATAATAATTTTAAAAGAATGGGCAAACATATTATTACATAAAAGTCAATAAGTTATATAGTCAATACCTTTATGTTCAATATTCATCAAATTCTAACTTAATTAAACGCAATTTAATTTTCTTAAGAAGAGCATATGTTATTCGTTGAACATACGATCAGAAATTCTGATCTATGAAATCGACCACAGACCAACGTTGTGAAAATGGGGGAATCGAACAAAAACCACTCCCACTACACATAAATATAACTGTTATGTTGAAAACTACTAAAAGTGCGATAACTCACTAAATACATGCGTCGGAATTATTAAATTATACACCAAAGCAGGTATGACAAGGCTTCATAGGAGCTGGTGTCAAACTTGAACAATAGGCGTAGCACCGCCCACCTTTATGTGAAATCCCATGTCTCAAGACCTGCTCGACCAATATCAACCAAATGGGGTACTTAACACTATCCTGACATTACTATGTTACGGTGCGAAAATGTGCGAAATCGGGCCACAACCACGCCTATTTCTCATATAAAATAATTTTAAATTCCACATTAACTTTACCGTTTACAAATCAAACACCAACAAGTATATTGGGATACAACTTTGCACCATTATTGATTTTATGATATGCTAACTCAAATCTAAAATTGATCATAATCGAATTATATAATATAGTATATTTTATAATATCCCAAATATGACTCTAAATTTTCGTCGAATAACGAATTTTGATTGAAATTGTTGTTCTTTCGCAACGTTCCTTAAGGTAAAGTTTTGCCAACACTTGAAGATGTTTCCCCAGCTTCGATCCTTGCGGAAGTATAAAATGTTCGTTTACAGCTGAACTTAGCCCCTCCTTACTTGTTTTCTTGCCTTTTTAAAACCTAATGACGCCATTAAACGCCATTCTCCTTTAGTTAGATAGTTTCAGGATTTCGAATAAAATAGTAGAGTAGCTTTGCAGATACCAAGCCGATTTTTTTATGCAGCAAAACTTAAAAAAAATAATTAAGCGAGCCTGCTACTTAAACTAACCAGTACAGTCTCATTTCTTTTTATTGGCTATACAAACAACCTTACGTAAAGAAACATTTTCAAAAGAGTTTAACAAAAATACTCAAAAGACCTGCAACAGTTTAGCATCTAAAGTGGTTAAATATACAAAGTAAGTAAGTCACTTTGACATTTCAATGAAGCCTTACACCGCTTAATTCCCAAGAGAGCCGATTAAAGCTATACTATTTGCTGCCTTAAACGCATAATCTGTCTTAAAAACTTAAGCGAAAATAAAAAGCATGGAAATTGAATGAATGTAAATTAAATGCACGCAACGAAGGTGGGGAGGAAAAGAAATGCAAGAAAAGCTGATTTATAATTAATCAGTAATAAGCTTTTAACGGAGGTAAAGGCAAGACGATAGTGCGAGAGCCAAATATTAAATAAAGAGCGGGAATCTTAAGGCCAAATGACCACAACAGCCACAGTGACCGCAATAAATAGCACGCAAAACATGCACACAATATGAACGAGCGGTTGGCTAGAGGAGAGCTGGACACAAATGACCACAATGCGAAGGAGCGGATGAAGAAAAGCAAAGTAAAAATGAAGAAAGCTACGGAAAATTGTATTAAGGTTGTGAGATATATGAAAATATGTAGAAAAAGAGAATGCATAAGCGGCTAACGGGCATTTTGCGCTGCGAATGAGCTGATATCCTTATACCGATGCATCTATAATTGGAGGAGCTGAAGAATTGTTGTGGGTGTCAATTGTGTCATAATTAAAAATCACTGAACGAAATTATGTAAGAAGAGATAAAGCCATACTTACTTGGCTGCCCCTACCCTCTTACCATAGTTTGCGTGCCGCATGTAGCATGCTCCCCGTTATTGCGTTTTCAATAAATGTTTGCTGTTACATGTTGTTGTTGGCCTTATGGCGTTAACAATACGACAACATTGCACGTGCTGAAAAGAAGCTTTAGGGTGAGGAGAATAACAATTAATATGTTTATGTTGTATAAGCATGTGTACGCGGGTCAATGGAACATTTTTGCACTCTACTTTTGGCTCTCGTCTTATGGCGTGGAACTGCCGGTGGCAGCAGTATCCTTTGCGGTTCGACGGCCCGAGTGCAAGAAGCTTGCGGCTAGGAGGCAGTGGCATAATAAGAAGTGTTTATGTATGCGATTGATATGTGTGCGTGTGTGTCTGTAAGTGATGCTGTAGTAAAAATTTTAACGGCGAGCACTTGTTATTGTTTGCTTGTTGTTGTGGTTGCGCGTAAAGAAACGCGTGACTGGACACGACAAAGTGATTGCACTCAAAATTAATTAAAAGCGAAAAATTGTTTTTTACTTTGTATTTATTTATTTTTTTTTCATTTTATTTGCCGAATTTTTCGCCTTTATACTTCATTGTTTCGTTCGCTTTACTTCTTTTTTACGGGTTAATACTTTTTGTTGATTGATATCCTTGTTTCTGCCTCTTGGTTATGTCGATGTACTGATATCTGTATATATTTAAATATGTATGTGTAGCGTGAATGAAATTATTGAGGCAAAAGCCAAAATGAAGAATGAAAATTGAACTCATGATTAAAAAATATTGCAATTTAGTGAATATTGCAACATCGAATACCGATCTTCCAAGTGCAGGTAAAATAGGTCTAGTAAATCTAAACCCATTAATTTTGTATTAAATTGATGATTACTTGGCATAGATAACAGGATCCGATTTAGGTCATATATGCACCGTTTTGTTCGATGTTTTATACTTGTCGTTTAAAACTCATAAATCTACCTACACTTTCTCGTCGTAGGGAAATACATAATATTTTTAGTGAAAATCTCGAATGGAACAGTTTGTAGTTTTTTCACCTGTCTGAAATTTAATTTTATATTTCAGTTTGCTTTTCGAGGCTGTTTAGACCTTTACTGTTAAAAGCTTGTAAATCAAATTTCGAACTAAACGAACCATTCCGCCGTATATGTTATGATTTTGATTCTTATTCATGCACATTTGACTTATCCGACTCACTTTTCAAAATTAAAAGAACTTTATTGCTCTCTCTTAATAATTAAAAACGTAAATATTTATTATATAATTATATTACTATAATAAGCTGTTAAAATTTTTGTTTTTATAGCTGAGCTGTTTTAGATCTCAACACTTAAAAAACTCTATTGCCCTTTCTGACGCGGCTAATTCCGCACATATGCGGTTTGTGCGCCTCTCGTCGGTTGGTCAGAAGGATGGTTATCTTTGTGTTATTATTATTATTATTATAACTGGTTGTCATTTTGAAGGTAATTTTGTAATTCCACTCTCATAGAAACCATTATCCCTATTGGCAAAAAACTAGGATAGTCGATTTTCTCAAGCTTCTCTTGAGTCGAATTTTCACCAGCAAAATTATTCGTTGTGGACAGAAACGGGTAGTAATTACAAGCTATTGGAATTTCTGGTGAGTCACTATCGTTGGGTTCTAGTACCGGACCAATGGGCCTCGTTAGTTTTCGCAGGCGCTGGTCGACGATCCGCTCCTATGCGACTGCAAGATTCTTTTGGCCTAGAGTAAAATGAGGGAGATCTTATGATCAGCAAAGTTCATCTTGCCTCAATAGTATGGATTTTTACCGGACATTGTCCCATAGACTTTCATGCGGTACGGGTAAAAATATTGACGAACGCAATTTGTCAATATTGTAAGGCGGAGAGTGAGGTGAAAGCATCCAGCTACTTTCTCCTCCATTGTCCGGCCTTTGCAAGGCTGAGGTTGAAATATCTCGGCAGTCTTACTGTCGGCGAACCAAGAGCCGAAACTAACATTACCCGTCTAAACAAATTTGTAATGGGTTAAAGCTGAAAGTTTTAGGTAACACAATAGACCAGTGTTTTAAGGTGTCCAAGTGAGATCCCTGTTTGGATCGTCAATTTAACTTAACCGAACCTAACCTAGATGTATGAGTATATGTGAGTAGGAGGCTTTGAGGCATTATAAGGAAGTAGGAGATTTTGTAAACAATCTTCAATTGCAACTTAGTCTGAAATATATACATATGTTTAACAGGTTTGTCATTTTTGGAAGAAGTGGTTCACTTGAACCTATACCAGTCAACTCTAATTAATCACAGTTCCCTGGCTAACAGGAAAGCTTACGTATATATAAAGCTCCATCAGATATCAAAATTTTTAGAGGAAAAAGAGATACAGTCCGTTGAGAATAAAATTTCGGTCACTGTTGTAAATAACTTTTCATAATACTCACTTCGTTTTTTGAAGGTTGCTAAGTAGGTGCGTATATTGGGGTGGTTTTATATTTTAAAAACAACGGGGATTCTGCTTCATTTTTCAAAAAAAGTTTGTGATCACAATATAGCGGTGGGCTGAGAGTGTTTTCTATGTCTGGCTTTGAAGGTTTTCGTAACTATACTAACTTGTGGCAGAAAATATATTACAAATAATAGTGAGTATTACTGCAAAGTTGATAGTTCGGATTTAAATTTCAGTCCGATACAGCTACGTAGACTCGACTAGCGTTTTTTGTAGCCTACTAGAGCACCAGGAAAGAAGCGAAATTATTCGACACCACTTGTATTTTTTTCTTTGTTCAATTGAACTCTAGTAGTGTATCAAACCTTATCAGCTTACCACTACTACGTTTAATGGCGTTGCGGAGTCTTGGATCAAAATTGGTCTGATGAACGCATTCTCAGAAGCCAGAAATTCCAAACTTAAATATTTGCATATTGTTTTACAGGGCACCATCGAATTATTTACGACCCAAATTCGCATTTGGTCAGATTGAAAGTTAAAATTGTGCACCAAATCAACATGGCTGTTTAAATCAGCCTTCTTTAACTGTCATTCGGTTTAGCTCCATAGTAGAAAGTATTTATTTACTGAATATCTGAATATAGTTACTTGTCTCTTTCTATACATGTATCTATCCATCGCTTTTTCCTTTATTTAGTATGAATTACTCCCGTGTCCTTTTTCAGAGGCAAACATAATCCTAAACGCCGTAATTATATACTTCGTTTGAGGATTAAAAATTTGTGTGACCATATTTTCATAACCACACCAGTTTGTAGCACTAAGAAAGAGAAATCAGAGACCCTATAAAGTATAAATATGTATGTAAACGATCACCGTGTCGAGCTCAAAATCAAGATGATACTCTTTTTATACTTTAGAGACTAGTGTGCTATCCCAATCATATCTTGTTATGAAAAAAAGTTACAGCTAAGTTAATTGATATTTCATAAGAAAAGTGTAAGGTTCAAGGCAACAGAATGCGCTTAGTTAATTTTTAACGATTTGATCCTCAAAGGATTTGCTCTTGCTTCTTAATAGCGCACATATTTAATGCCCAACGGAGAATTAACTTTTAAAAGTAGACTTTAGAAAAAAATTAAACACAACTGGCTTTTGCAAATTCACACAAAACAAAAAAAAAACAATAGAAAACTTCTGGTCACAATGACTGCGGCTGGAATGCAGAAAAATGGCCACATTTAAAATACAAAAAGAGGCGCAAATACAAAGACAACAATAATTTATTTTAACTGGCCATAAAATAAATAAAAAGCGAATTATTTCGCATTCAGCTACAAGACCATTGTAACGAAGGCTTTTAAAAGAAATGGCGAAAAGGATTTAATAACATATACTTGACTCAACTGGCGGCTGAAGCCAAAGGCAGCCAAAGGGAGTCAGAGCTAACGGCGGCGAAACAGTAACTGAAGGACAACGCTAAAAGCGATGACGTCGAGAATGCTGTTGAGACAGTCTTGTTGAGTAGTTCGAAAGCGGATTGTGGCTTGAAGCTTCAAAGATTGTGTTGGACTTGTGGTCAACTGTGTGCATTGGCAGTTGCTTGTGAGCTGCGCGAGCAAAATGTGCGAAATTCGAAAAGGCAACAGAGAACTGCAAGAGGTTGATAGAGGTGAAGGAATTATAACGGCATGACGTGAAATAACAGAAATTCCAGCGGTAAACCTGCAAAATGTGTGGCCAATGCGGACAAAATGGTGTGAACATTTTCGGACGAGGCAAAGCAAAGCCGGATTGCGGTGAGCTATGCACATTTGGTACAATTTGTATTATTTTTGGTTGCAAAGTGTGATGAGTTTGCTTTACGGCTGGGCACAAGTGGCAATTAATCAGTTGGTGACACAGCGCGAAGATAAAAAATGAACAAATACTTAGCATTGCCGACTGGTTGGCGGACGGCTTTGGCGCCGGTTGAGAAACAGGAAGTTGAGCCCAAAAAATGTCTACTCATGCAACAAAAGCGAGTTAAATTAGAGGAAAACTAAATTTAAGAGCATTATAAGACTTAATTAAGTGCACTGAGATTAAATAAATAAAAGGGCAGTGCGATTCACTCGTAATGTATATCGTATAATGATTTATTTACGTTGTTAATAATTATAGATTTTCCGGAAGCTGCTATAATGCTTTCAATCTGAAAGTAGCTTTTCTCCTCAGAGCTTTCGTGAAAATCTGCGGTTATTGAAGAGGCGTCAGGCAAACAACAACTAATTTTGATTAATACCGGTGAGTTGAACGGTCTCAACCGGATAGGAATCCGAATTTATTCCGGTTACTTTGTATCGAAGATCCGTTAAAAATAGTTCTAGGTCCGCGTTGACGAATAACGAGGCCTACATAACTAAGATATCAGCTATTGAATCTGAATAATACTATAGATTTCACTGTCTTGGAAAATTGATGTTAAAACACCACTTAAACTTAAGAATGGTCGCAAGCCGACCAAAACCCGCCTACTACACAAAGCAATAGATAGTTGGAGGTCTGGCTTACGATTTCTAGATCTAAATTCAATTCTACCTATTTGGACAAGTAAATATCTAGGAATATAATCTGCTTGCAATTTTTCTGAAGTTGAAAGTCATTTATCTTAGAATACTTGTGTGATATTAATTCTTACAATAATCAGATGTTAAGGGCTTGTATAATGTTGCAGAGCCGTTTTCAACCTAAGGTTTTCTAAAATTAATGTTTTTGGAACTGGTTAAGTCAATTCTTCTAAAAAAAGTTTTTCCTGCTTTACAACTCTTTAATCCATAGTTGTGTGTGAGATAAATGGGCAAGTACTTAGTTTGCTCACAACATTGCATTATTGCGGATATAAAATTGCTTTGTCCATTCTATTTACACAGACCCAACTGACACGGAACGAGTAGACCTCTCTGCACAGTGCTTTCAGATCCGGTTATTTTGCATTGTCTTGGTAATTAGCTAAAATATACTATCTAGTACATGTAATAATAAACCAACGGAAACAAAAGTCATCCCAGCTCATGCAAAATCTTCTTCTATCTGCTTCATATCTTGACGTTTAATAGTAGGAGCACAGTAATAGATCTATTCGACAAGCTGATAGCGAGTTTTTTATCGCTATATAAACCCGTAATCGAAACTTACCGCTGTGTGGTCAAAGCGGAGAGAACTACGGTCGGATTTTCTGATGTATCTCGTCAGCTGATTGCTTTCAGCTGCGCATTCTCTCGACGAATAACTGAGCTATACGGGCTCGTAAATCATTGACCTTCAATTTGTGAGTAAGATATGCTGTGTAGTTTTTAGATGTCTAATGTTTTAAACCAGCAATAATATCTTATGGTTTTTAATAAATTCCTACAAATAACTTTCAACTTCAGTAGGCCAACTCTTATCGTAGATTATGGTCTTGATACACATCCTCGAACAAATCAATTGGAGATATGCCAGTACGTTCTTAATTCCTTACCCTGAATAACCCATAATAGATAATAAAATCCTTTTATAAAAGTTCTTTTAACACCAGGTCTGGACTTTAGTCGCACTTTACTAGCAATTCTAACAAAATTTTAACAAGTGTTTTGAACTATTCCTCGTTAGTATAGTAAATTACATACTCTCTTTTTCAAGTACAGACACTAAGTATCTGAAAATCATCAAGCTAATTAAATTGAAAACTATACGAGTAAGTGAGCTAACTATTTGCCACCTGCTTTCATGGATGGGGTTACTTAAAGAGAGTAAGGGTTATACAACAATTGTTCAACCAAAAATTCATACGCGGTTGCGTGCACAAGCTCATTAAATTACTAATTACATAAATAAATACTAAATATAAATGCTAATAATATCTTTGTAAAACCAAAATCCACTCACGTCTATAATTATATACTTTTAGGTTTCCACGTTGTGCATTTAATTTGACATTTACTGTGCCAAATTTTAATTATTGTGTTATAATACACGTTTGCCGAAGTAGGGAATTTCTAATCAAATTGAAAAATAGATAGGCAGAGTGCAAGCCTGGTGCAAGCGCACAAATATAAATTTGAATTTATGGCGATTTTCCGAAGGATATACGTGGAATATTTTCAAAAATTTTCCAGTGCAAAGGCAGCGGAGGAGGTGGAAAGGGGGAGTTAAATAAGAACTGAAGAGGATATGCAGTGGTTATATCGGTGCACTATCAGCAGTATGACCACAAAAAAGTAAAAAAAAAGCAACTATACGGGCACCTAAAGCAATGGATGCGGTAATTAGAAGCATACATTCCGGCGTTTGTTGCATTGTTTTATGCGCCAATAATAATTAAAAGCCACAAATTGATAAACATACAAAAGCAGTTGGTCAACCGCATGAGGTCTAAAATTCTCACACAATTATAAATTAACAATGAAATGCATACGAGCGAGTATTTGATGCTTGCAAATACGCTGCTGATTGCGAGCGAAAACGGATTGTGTTTTTGGGTCTATGCTTTGCAAATTGAGTGCACGCTGTGGATGTTTTTCAATTTATCTGAACCCTGTTTGATCAAAAGCCAGGCGAGGTACAGAAGGCGATATTGTCTAACGGAATAGCCAGAAAATGAATTGGCTCGACAGGGTCAGATCATAAAACAAGGGTTCTAGAAGTATCAGTATTAGTATTTGGCTAGGACTTTTTATGTGTCGGGGTCAAGTCTACAAAAGTAGGAGTAGGTATCAACACTAATATCTAGAACGCAACTTCGCGAAACTTACTCAGGTTTTACGAGATAACTCGAGCTTATACATATAAGAATTGGGTGGTAGTTGAACTATCAGAACGCCATTCACCCGTTTGGAAAATGTTAATTGCTTCACTGGAAAGGCTGTTTAAACTTGACCGAAAACAACATGTGATCTTCATTTAATCACAACAAATCGAATGGAAAATTTGAGGGAAGTATCTGTTCAAGACCTATCTAACAAGATTTGGATTAATATGTATGTTATAATGGAGCCCATAAGCGGAACTCAAAGTATTATGTCCAGATCAAACTATTGCAGTGACCGAGATTGTGCAAACTCTGAAATATTACATGGCAGCATGTCATGGAAATAACCGTTAAGTATATGTATTCGACCGATTTGATAAAATTCAGTAAACATATCTTAAAACGAAGTCTTGGCAAAAGTAGGCATAAGTGGAAACTTGTCCAGGTATTCTCTGGGCAATATCAATATCTTGCTTATTTAATCCATTACCATTCTTCAAGACTTTTCAATCCAATAAAATGTTAATGGCACTCTGAGAATAGATTTAAGTAAAACAAGTCTTGGCAGGAACAGGAACTGCTACATATATATGGTATATTAATTTTCCCACAGATGAAGATTTAGTGTAGTAGTCCAAGAGGCTAACTATTGATATGTAAAAGAGGTTCACGGTTTTTGGTCGAAAATACGTCATGCTCAATTTTGAGTGATGTTTCTACAAATGTTTTTCAAAACAATAAATATAAAATAAAGAGACTAGTCTCATTCCAAGCATAATAGGGTAAACAAGGTGACTAGTCCGTTAAAGTTTGAATACGACTAGTCTCCTTTAGTAAAATTTCGGGTATAAAGGGGTACAATTAGTCTCTTCATAGGACATGCTTCAACAAAAGGGAGCAGATAATTCCATATAAAAAGATCAAGAATGTTATTAGACCCATGTTACTTAGTGACTAACCGCGAACTCATACCGGAATTGTCGCATTTTTTACAGGAATAAATCAGTCTTAAAACTTCCTTCCAGCGCGACGTTTAAAATTCTGTTTGTTAAAACTTGATTGAATGAGATCCCTGGCCTCATTGTTAGTTATCAAAGGGCTAGAATCATTTGTTGTCCCTAAGATAGCTGGTTCTACGTTTCGGAGTGAACTCGTTGTATCTCTCAAAATATTTAAGGAATTATTTGTGTCTACTATTTTGTGACCTCATTGGTTGCCTTCGTGTCTATCTGAATTTTTGGAATTAGACCGGCAGTTCTGGACTCTTCAGAACTAGCTCTCAAGTTATTCTACGGATCAATTTGATGTCTTGAGGATAGTGAGGCACTGAAGACTGTCTATTTGATCCGCTCGGCCTGGAAAAGGTGTAGGCGTAGAGTCCGTAGTAATACGTATCGCTTGGGTTTCTTTGAAAAATTAGAAGGATATTAAAAATTTTAGGTTATTTTGCCAAATAATTATAGCAACAGCTGCTATGATTTTAGATCCAAAGCAGTATCTACCACTGGTCGAATATACCAAGAATTGCACTCTATATCACTTCTACCGAAACTACACAACTATCAAGCACTTTTGCTATTTCTAATGAAACTTTCCGTCAAAAAGCTGTACAAGCACAGGTTGAAAACTTTTTTGAACGCAACACTTGTCATGATTTAATTCGAAAGCGACATTTTCAATTTTCAGCACGAGTGAAGAGTCAATAACGAAATTGCAACGGACAGACAATAACGCGAAGTTGGCCGGACGAACGGAAATGTGGTGGTGATTTGCTAAATTTAAAAGCAAAAGATGAATAAAACGATCACACTTTCCATGTACAGTTATACACAAATATCTCTCTATATATGTCAGCGCCCCACCTGTATGTATGTTTGTAACGAATATAGTGTTGCCATCAGTGAAAATGGGTTTTCACGCGGTAACAGCTTGAGTTATCGCTGTTGACATGCTTGTACATGTTATTGCTAGCTTGACGTTGTTGTTGTTGGTGGCGTCATGTGAGACATGACGTTGACAAACTCGTACATGATAAACGAGTGCATCCGCACAAACACACACATACATATAAACGTACGAATGACTAAACTAGCGTTCTATATGTGATAGCATATGCCGGATATCCGCTTCATGAAGGATTATTCTATTGGTTGATGACTGTGATATGCAGGCACTTACAAACATATATACATGCTGCAATACATACGCGTGTGAAATGTTTGCATATGAAGCATATGTGCATATAAACTACTCGCAACTTTTGATAAATTGCTGCAACAACAACAAAGCTTTCTGGAAAAATGGGGTTTCACTTGCGGAAGAAACGAAAAAAATATCTTACGAAAATAGTGTGTTGCACGAAGCTGCATTTAAGGCAAAACAGAAATATTTTTGTTTTTAAAAAATATGAAAGCGCTGGGGAGAACGGATGCCTCTTAGCGCTGAGTGACAATCGATTTAGTGGAACACTGCGGTGATCTTTAGATGACAAGTATGACTAGTACGCGCCGGAAGACGCATGGGAGTGTCATAGTCACAAGCGTCCTTAATAGGGGATAGGTTGGTACTTTGCGGTGGCCATTTCATAAAATTAATACCTTTATCTTTAAAGTATTTAGTTACTTTTTTGACGGTGTGGTTAGGGATGTTGTCTTGTTGTAGCACAAATTCATTTTCTATTAGTCTCCTCCCTTCTGATATTGCCACCTCTTTTAAAATTTTTAAGTAAATTTCGGCGTTGATTCTACCTTCTAGAGTAATTATTTCCCTACTCTATTTGCGCATAAACAACCTCATACCATTAAACCCTTTTCTGATTCCTTAAACGTAGGCTTAGTGCACTGGTACGACAAAACTTCTCCTTTCTTTCTCTATATGTAAACTCCACATGAGAGTGCCTCAAGCAAATCATGAACTCATTTGTCAAGTACTGTTTTCCAAAATTCCTTCATCTTTAAAGCATGGTTTTCCATTTTTTTATATTTCTTTTGCTAACGTATTGAATTTTTTCGCAACCCGTCCGTGCTTGCCATACTCATGCAATTTTTTACAATTAGCTTGTGCTGAGTTTAGTTCATAACATTCATTTGGTAAAATTGCACCAATTTTTGGCATCAATAATATTAGATCCGCATTCGAAATATTTTTAATATTTTCCACAACTCCTTTTAATGTAAATCTTTGCCTACCTAGACGTTTAATAGGGCTTACCCGCGATTGCTGTTTCAATGTCCGAATAATTTTTCCGAAAGCAATGTGCGATTTTTGGAATATGTTGGCAATTTTTCTGCTAAAATCGCCATTTTATGCATATCAATTAAAAATATATTTCACTTATACTCTCTATGTCTCAACAATTTGCTTATATTTTCGTTTTTTCTTTATGCTTTGCTTTGAAACGTCCAGTTATACAAATTGAGCAGCTAATAGCAATATCTGTGAAGAAAAGTTACTGATAATTTCGCTCTGGCAACTTACCTCTGTAAAAAAGGTAAATTAAATAACAAAAAAAAAAAAAAAAAATTATACCTTCTGCTTGATAATTGTCGCCAGTAGTCTGTTAGATAACAGTTTTTAAATATGAAATGCATGGCAACCTAAAAATTCAAGTATATGAAATATCGTAGCTGTTTATTAACACCATGATGCAATGGAACAATGTCAGAACTTATAACCTAAATGGTCGATTGCCACCACCATAATGTGAAGGTATCATACAGTATAATACGTTTTGAGCCAATTAGCTGGAAAAATTCAGCATTTCAAGCTTAATACATCGAAAACTAACGAGTATGTATGTAACTAATCTAGACTATAAACGATTACGAAAAGCCTTTAAGTATGAATTGACAGTGTGCGAATTTTTCAATTACATTACATTGTATTTTCCCGTAGAATGTTGATATTTGGAAACTTTAAATTTATTACGAAGAGAAAATGTCTTTTGATGGGAAAAGGGACCGACTATATATAATTCTTTCTACTCTGTAATGAGCTCATAAAGTCTCATAAAGGGTAAGCAATGTTTGCATTCTGTTTCCACAGTTGAATTGCATTTGTTAGTTACCATTGAATTGATTCCATAATATACAAGTATTATGAGATATGTCCAAGGATGTGTGCTTATAATTTTCAAACTTTCTGCAATTTGGGAATTTTATCTTAAAAGAACTATGCTGGCTTTGCGGCCAAGAACGAATCAAGTCAATTTTTGATACTCTGTTCTAATGTAAATCGTATTCCAGTGAGGGCGCTCTGCATCAACTGGAACAAATGGTAGTCAGTAGATGCAAGGCCTGGGCTATACGGCCGGTGAGGCAAAACTTCAAAGCCGCTGTTCCGAATAATTTTTCACCGGTCGTGCAACATGAAGCCGAATGTTGTCATGACAGAAAATTATTTACTACAGTTTAGGCGTTAACTCCTGGCGTTTTACGGCAATCGCTCGCTTCAATTTGATGAGTTGTTGTTGATAGACATAATACAGCACGCCCTTTGGCTAGTTGACCTAGTTTTACATATTCGATTTTACAATTAGGATTGTCATCATGCATTTGTCATCACATCAAAATTTGTGGCAAAGACGACATCTTTTTGTAACGTTCAATCAGCATTAATGCAGAAGAACTCCCTACAAACACTTTTTTATATGCTAGAAAAGGACATAACAGAGCTCAAGTCATTCTTTCGTAATCCTCAGAAAAGCTTTCGCTGGCTGGCTCTCCGGATGCGACACTACTATAGACCTTTTCCTGTTAGCCTTAACCTTCAATGAATTTAAAACGGACCCTCATGCACTCGAATATCGGCGCCCTAAACTCTCAATAAATTTCATTCTAAAAAAATTATTCAAATTTTAATTTTATTTTATTTAGAACCTTTTTTTTTTGGTAAAATTTATTTCACAAAAAATATTTCCAGTAATAAAAAAGTAAATTTTATATTATTTTTGTTGTTACATTGATCGTATCACTCCATTTGTTGTATATGCAGGTGTTGTTGGTTTTTGGTTTTTAAGAGACATGTTGCTCTCTGTTTGTCTCTACATTTGTCAGTTAACCATTTTCATGGCTCAATGCCTCATCGAGTTCCATTTGACGAGCATAAACAAATGTGCAAACAATGGAAATGAAAATGCAAGTGGAAAAGAAAGCAGCTGCAGCAACAACAACAACAAAATGGAAACAACAAATGTGAAAAGATAGGAAGCAACAGCAATAGAAATAACACAACGGTAAAATCAATGAATTTGCATAAATACATATAAACATATACATGAAAATGTATGTGTATGTGTGCATGTATAGTTATATGTGTGTGTGAGTGTTAGTTTGCGTGGTAGCAGCACTAACAGTGATTTCAGCAAAAGCAAGTCAAACGTGCACAATTACAAAGTCGACATAACGGTAAAAGTGTTGTTGCATGCAACAACCAATACAGCAACAACAACAACAACTGTTGCCAAGTCAATCGCAATAGCAACGGCGGCAAATAATAACAACAATAAACAGTCGATGCTAACAGCTTGAGCGTGAACACCAGCTGTGCTCCAACAACAACAACAGCGTGACGACGCTGTCGCGCGCGTCGCCACGTAAGCAACGTTTGAAAATGGAGCAATTTGTTGATTGCTGGCAATTTGTAGGTCGCGCGGTGCATACATTAACACCCAAACATGCGCGTATGGATGCGTGTCTATATGAGCGGGCATGCGTGGGCGGCTGTGCCTATATTGAAGCATCCGCATAAACTAAATGTTTTTATCCCCGCATACACACAAGTGTAAATACGAATGTTGTCAAAGCGTGTCGCGACTGCTTTAGCATTGTTGTTATTGTAGTTGTTGTTGGCACGATGAAATGAGTTGGCGTAAAAATTGCGGAAAATTGGAAAAGTGAGAGCGTTGCAGCGCGGAAATCTCAAAGATGTCAACAACTTGCTTATTTAGACACTCAAAGATAAACAGCGGCGTTGGCAGCGCTGCCGGCTGGAAGCTGGAATGCGTGATATTAATAACAAGTGTGTGCAAATACGATTTCATGCACACATACATTTGCGCACTAATGCATGTTTATGGCTATATAGCCGACACATTATCAAGATTAAATTTTACTCAAGAAAGTACAAACTTACATACATACATACATATATATATATATACATATTTATGGGCAACACAAATTGTTGTAAGTTTAACGGCAATAACTTCTGAATTTCCAAATTATTTAACATGTTTACGAGGATGGTTTGGTTAGACGGTGGCTTGTTACTCAATTCAATAAATAAAATTTTAAATAATTCGGTTTTTACACGTGCTGTGTGGCACGTAGCTCCGTCTTGTTGGAACCAGATGTTGCCAAGATCAACTTCTTCCAATTGCGGTCATAAACAGTTGATTGTCATTGTTGGTACCGCTCTCCATTGACAGTAACGGTGCCACCAGCTTCATTTCGAAAGAAGTACGGACCGATGATTCCACCAGACCGAAACCACACCAAACTGTCAAATTAGGCGAATGTAATGGTTGTTCATAAATAATTTCTGGATTTCCTTCGCATCAGAATCTACAGTTTTGTTTATTTACCACACCACTAAAATGAAAGTGAGCCATACATAAAATGGCAAAAGCGCGCGAAAAATGCTTGGTTATTATAAAGTTAGGTTAAGCTAGCAAATCCTCATTTTATTTTTGCGTTTTGAAAATTTTCTCATACGTCGATATTTATAACTAAAACTATATTCTGAACAGAGTTTTTTAAACTTGCCACGAAGCTTGTAACAGCCATATATATATAAATGATAAGCGTGAGGAGCTGCATCGTGCCATGCCCTTCAGTCCGTCCATCTGTACATATACACACAAGGTGCGTTCCAAAGTAAACAGTAAAAAAGTAACAAAGTAAACTCTAGTGGCGCCATCTATATATCGACTAGTGCGTTAGAATCTGCTATCCTTTATCGACTTCCAGTAAAAGTGTCAGTATGTTTTTGTCATCGGTGAGGAAATGAGCTTCGAACAAAGAGCCAACATTAAATTTTGTTTTAAAATTGGTAAAACTTTTACCGAAACGTTTCAATTGATGAATCCAGTTCATGGCGATGATTGCCTATCCCGTAGCAGAGTGCACGAGTTGTTTCAACGTTTTCAAAGTGGTCGAGACCGGACGAGCCGAAACCAAAAAATCGCGCCTGGAGAAGTCAAAAGTGAAGACAATGCTGATTTGTTTTTATGATTCCAAGGGTATTGTCCACAAAGAATTTGTTCCACCCGGCCAAAACGTTAATGCGGTATTCTACCTTGGAGTTTTGAAGCGTCAACCACTCCCCGTATTCACCTGATATAGCACCGTGCGACTTCTACGTTTTCGGAAAAACGCATTTGCCGATGAAAGGAAATCTTACTGGCGGCCATACCGGGCAACGAGCTAAAACACCCGTTCGACATGCTTTTGGACCGTGCAACAAGCTGTATTAAAGCAGAAGGAGACTATTTTGAATAAAATTAATTGATTTTGCCGATTAAACCATTTGTTCTGTCTTTTTTTTTTAAAGTCCTGTTTACTTTGCAACGCACCTTGTATACTTGAGTACGACTCATACAATCAACACCATAAACTTTTTTCATCAATTCGTATGCCTCAGCGAGTATTTTTTATTCAAAACTGCAACTTGGTCAAAATTTTACTCGCTTCTGAATCGTGTTTTCGCACTTAGCCTACCTAGTTATTTTAATTAACCCCCATAGTGAAATGATGGATGCATATCACATATTGTGAAAAAAAATTCGGATATTTTACGATTGGGTTACTCCAAAAAGAATTTAGATTTTAATCTTCTCAAGCTTATTAACCTTCCTACCCTTCCCACTCGTAGGGAATCGCTAGGTATACTCCTTATGTAATCACTTTCCAGAATGAATTTAAAGTCTAGGGCTGCTTTCGCTTTAAATTATATGTTTTGTAAATAAGCTGCTAGTTGTTAAGCATATTTTTTGATCTCGACACAAAGTTGTTGGTGGCTTATCGTGTCAAGAGGCAAAACATTAAGAGATGTAACCGTTAGGATTAATATGTTAGGGGTGTATTTTTGAACTCAGTAGATGTAAGAACAAATTCTAAAAGATCTAAAAAGTTATCAGCTTTTGAACTGGCTTTTGAACTTGGCTATTCAAATATGATACAACTTCGTGGAAGGAAATTATAACGGAACAATATGTTTGTCACATTTCAAATAAACCGATAGTTATAACGGTATAAAATAAGTTTAATACTTTCAACAATGGAATTTTGTTTAGAACGAAAGTTTAGAGCTTTATAAACGAAGAAGCGTGTATTTCAATGGAATTGTTGCGTGAAAGGTGGAAGCAATAACGGAAACGGAAGTAAATCCGCTTACTGACGATTTTATCGCCATGAATAAAGGCAAGTGGAGCAATAATATAATGTGTATGTATGCATGTATGTATTCGCTTGGATTTTATCTGTAACTCAGCCACACGCGTGCAATAAATAGTCTCTGTATGTATGCATGTGTATGTGTGTGTGTGTGTGCGGATGTCAAGTAAATACAATAAAATTCGTTCTATTGGCGCTATTATAGAAATAAATTGAAACTTGAAGAGCGCTTTAACTAAAGTATGTGTGTTTGTGTGTGTGTATGTGTGAAAGAAAAGTAAACTTAAATACATGAAAGACAAATACGCGCGGAATCGAAATAAACAGAAATTGTGGCATGCGGTCACAGGCGACTAAAGTTCACAATTGTTTCGCGATTTTCTTTCGCTGCTTGCATTAAAGTTTGCACTTCTATTCTATTGCGCCACATTCTAAATATTCTTACAGGATTCCATTTTGACATTATTCGCGCTGCAAAAAGTTTTTATTTGTCCGCTTTTTCTTTTTTGCAAGTGCTGTTTGTTGTTTGCTGCTGCTTTATTGTTATTACAGTACAAATGTGGTGTAGCGCGTTGGTTTTGATTTTTTGTGGCAAGCAGAGCAAACTGCAATAACATAATTCTTGTTTCATGTCGTCGAACAAACAGTGTTGCCTTCTCGTAAATACGCGATTTATTGGTGTTGGTTCTTTTGGGAGAATACAACTCCACAAGTAAAAACATATTGTCCACTATTTGGTTGAGCAGTAGTGGGAATGCGCTACGGTGGCCTTTCTGACGTTTCAGTTTTGGCACGTCTGTTATTTTCGGTAAGATTCCTGATTTTGAAATCTAACGAAATAATTTATACTTTTCAATAAAATGGATAAAACGGAATGAATGTTAAAGAGTATGTATGGATTATGCATATGGAAACACGTTTTTGACTTGAAACTACGCAAGAAAAAGTTCCTCGATCTTTATTCGAGTCTTAAAATAAAATCAGCCATTCATTTTTATTTATTTCTGCAAAAAAATATATCGGACAAAAATAATTCTAAAAATAATTATATTACATAATGCAACGAATAATGTGGTTCCTATTTTAATATATTAAAGTGATCTAGTTACTCTAACAAGAAGTTATGACCTTATAGTGAATCAGATGCTTTGGCATAGAGTGAGGCCAGGTAAGAGTAAAAATTAAAGGGTCTACCTGTTGAAATAGTTGCTCCAAATTATTCTTTGTTTGTATCTTAGCTGTGTTTGCTATTTAAAAAGAACTGACGTATCTTTAAAACTAAATTTAAATATAAAAAAATTTTGTCAAGCATGGTTTTTTTTATTTAACTCTGCGTATAGGCTTTGGTTCAACATGGAGTTTGCGATAATTTTTGTTTCCGAAGAAAAGCTTATCTTAAGTTCATAGAGCTTGTAAATTTTTATTTTCAACCCCCGGCAACTAGCATTCTATTATTGTTATTGTGTTTGCAGTAAGGAATGCTACTATTTAGGTTCGTTTTAATTATTGCACCTCGATAATTGTGAAAACGACAAGTCCACCTTTGTAGAATCCTTGGTTAGAACTTAATTAATAGAGTCATAGAGTTCTAGGTTAGAACTCAATAACATCTTTTTGCAGAGCATCTCCTAAATCAGGCCTTTGCCTATAAATCAAATTTGATAGTCATGAAAAGGACGAGTGCTCTGTCAAAGTGGCCTAGATTAGAACTCAGTAAACAGGTAAAATTTCCAACGTCCTCCGGTCTGAAGTATATTCTTTCATATACACTTGTATATCAACTCGATAAAGTAAAGGTTAACGAAAACAGTTAGAACCAACCGCTTGTACAGTGTCGCTATTTACCTAGTTTTACCCGAGAATTTTGCTTGATCTGCCTGGCGTCAAATCCCAAAAGAGCACACAGGACTTGTATGGAAAGCTTTTTCATTTGAGAAGATATATAAACCAAATTTTGAATGGGTTTTTGGTTAAGGCAAATATGCAATCTCCGACCGAGAAACCGTTTAGATCGAGGCACTGTAGCATATAGCTGCCATACAAATTGACCGATAAAAATTAAGTTCTTGTATTGTATTTGTGAACCGTATTATAGCTCCGGTGCGAACGATGTTAACCTTTTTTGTTTTTTAATACAATGAATGTTGTCTTCCATTGGTCATAGGGAAACCAAGCCTAAGCATAAAAGAGAAATGTAACCAAAATTATACTAAACATATATACCTCGAACGGTCTTTTTTTAAAGGTGTTCATTTATTTCAATCTCTGGAGCATATTCATTTGAGCTGATCATGCTAATCTAAGAAGATAGTAGTTGGTTATGAAAACTGTGTGGAATCGCCTCTGCCTAAAAATCTACATATTGAAGAGTCTGCTTTATCAGCAGTCTTCTTTTTTGAAAATCCCAGCATAATATTATTCCCTCGATAATATAAAATACAAGCTTCCAAAAAATGGCAGCCTTATGAATTCACAATTAGCAAACAACTTTCACCACTATTTAAAATTTGGTTTTTCACCACCGAGACACTCAATCGTTATATGTATATGTAAATATTGTAAGCATATATTGTTGTATTTGTTGAATTTTTTCAACAAAGTGTGCGGCAGCTTTATTGTGGTCGCCGAACTTTGATAGCCAGCTGTGCCACCAATTGTTGTAGCGCCGTTTGGCCGTGCCCAGATAACTGTTAGCGTCTGTGCATAAGTTTTCACACGAAAATGTTTATCACAACAGCCAAATGCAACAAAAAATATTTTTATAAATGCTTTGCGTCCGCAGCGGTGCTTCGGTGTGTGACAGTGCTTGTGACTGAACGCAGGACAAAAATAGAAGAGGAGTAGAAAACCAAACAAACTAGACGCATAAAAAACGGCAATAAAAATTAAAAAAAAAAAAAATTAAATTATTAAAAAAGGCGATATTCATGCCTAAACACATACAAACATGTATGTATGCATGCGCTGGTATGGATATTTGTATTGCTCGCAGTAAAGTCAACATCAACACCTGTAGGCATTTACGCATCAGTGGCCGCCGAAGTCAACACCAACATAAGCAAACAATAATAAAAATATTAAATATGCTCACACACAAACAAAGGAAAAAACGAACAGCAGTGGATGTAGGCTGGGTGTTGTTATAACTTTCAACGCCTGGAAATATGCAAAACTCAAGTTAACTGGACTCGCTGCTGCGTGTAAACTTTGAACTAATAGCAAGCTTGAATAGTTGCCGGTTGTATTGCTGTTGTTGATTTTAAACTTTCTGTAGCATATACATACATACACATGTATATGTATACTGTATATTCATATTTTTTATGCAGACATTCTAAAATAAAAATTAGTAGTTATATAATTTTTTTTTACTACTTGTTGTAATTAATTAAAGAACTTTAAGGCTTAATATGCCGTTATGCTTTAAAATGATGAAAAATATAAATTTAAAATTTGTGCGTTTATTATATATTCCTATTCTAATGGTGGAAATAGAGATTATCGGAAGTTGAATTCTTTTTAAGGTCTAGGTTGACAGGTTTATTTTAATTTTTGGTTTCGGCGGGTCGTCTTGAAAATTCAATATACTCGTACACTGTTAACGGGTGCCGATGTTTTAACCAGCTCGAACATAATTTCGAAGTCATGTGCCGTAATACTGATCCTATCTATTCAGACCTATTTTTTCCACTCTTGTATATTAAGTCTACCATGTGTTCAAACTTTAGCAAAGTCTTCGTGTCATCAAGAATTTTAGACTATGATGATTTAGATTCTTCGATGATGATTCTTCGTTTCGACTTATGTGTCAGCTTGTACCAAGCCTAGTCATTGCAAAAGACGGCATTGGTTCTAGTGTTACTTTTGTATAGCCTGAATAGGGTATATTAAGTTTGCCTTGATGTTTGTAACACCCAAAAGAAGACGTCCGAGGCCCTATAAAGTAAGTAGTATATTGTATATATAATATATGAATTTCCTTCTGTCTGTATATATGCGAACTAGTCCCTCAGTTTTTCAGATATCGATCTGAAATTTTGCACAGATCCTTTTGTCAACAAGAAGATGCTCATTTATCTGAATGGCTGATATAGAACAATTATAGCATATAGCTGCCGTACAAACTGAACGATCCGAGTCAAGAGCTTGGATGGAAAACTTTCTCATTTGACTAGATACAAGTATATTCGTGAACTTTAGCATGGATTATTGCCTAAGGCAATGATGCAATCTCCGCAGAAATTGTTAAGATCGGATCACTATAGCATATAGCTGCCATATAAACTGACCGATCAAAATTTTTGTAAGGAATTTTTGTTATTATGAAGGGTATATGGTGCAACCGATGTTAGCGTTTTTTCGTGTTTCCATTTATCATACTACTGTATTTATCATTGTCTACCTTTAACTCTTTCTGCTTTTAAACTTTATGCAACAAAAGCTTTCAAAGCGAAGAAATGAATTATAGCTGACAGCGGAATAACAGAAGGGCTTCAGAAATAGATTTAAAATTTTCCATTTGCTTAAGCTCTCGCCCGAATTGGCAACAGACACAAATAATAAATATAATAATAGTTTGGCCTTACCTCGTAGTGTTTTCGCTCAACTTTTCTACCTAATCAATCATTTGTTGGCGCAGAGGCATAACTGTTTGTTCGTCTGCTAGCCGCAAGCGTTGAAAATCCGTTGCCGTTTTGTTTTTGTTTCGCGGCAAAAGTTTACAATTTCAACGGCTTTGAGCTCGAGGAGTCTATTGGCAATGAGAGAAAGCGCTGAGCTTTGCTTGATTGGTGCTGTCTGCCGCTTGCAAACGCTGCGCGCGGTAGCGGGTTAAATCGTCTGAAGTTTAGAGACTTGTTTGTTGTACGCGGCTTGTTATCTGCTCAATACTGTCTTTCAGTTACAGCACTTGGCCTGTCAAATATACATTTTTTCCTCCTTAAACGATTTCTATTTCTTTAGTTTTTGATTTCCATCTTTTTACTGTTAGAAAGAATCTTTCGCTAGCATTTTGCAAAAATGTTGCTTACCGTTATTTATTTTACTGAGCGTTTTGTAGGTGATGTAAGAGTTGCGCCGCAGCTTGCACTTAAAGCGACAGCGCGTAGTTGAAGAGTTCATACCGTTTTCTTAAAAGATACTCACTACTCTCGTCTTATTCCGCTACATTTAGTACGTACGTCCATCACATAGTTTTCAGACTGCCGCTTTGTCTTCATCTTTTGCTCTCGCATTTATATACTTATGTAGTTGCGACCGCAATTGTATTTCGCAAGTTGATGGCAAGTTTCTTGACTGATAGCTGGCAGCTGCAGCAGCTGTAAGCGTCAAGGGGCAATGTAGTGGAAACTTTTTGAACAACAACAACTATAGCAAGTGAACTTAAAATATATTGCAGAAGACTGCTTCTAAGTAGCTGACAGTAGTTGTTGTTGCTTTTGCTGAAGGTTATGACGATAAAGAGTAAGAATAAGCTTGAAGCGATAGAACTTGGGCTCACTTGTACGGTTATATTATATGCAGAAATGCCTAAAAGTCGAGCAAATTAATTATAGTCTTAGAAATTCAGGATTGCTCCTGAGGGCGCAATTGAATGGAATTACTCTACACTTGAGCTGCTGCTTAGAGGTAATACTTAGCAGTGGTACACCGACGCTTTGAAAATGCCAGAAGGCTTTGATATGGACGTAATGAGTTTACCCATAAGGCTTTCTATGCCTCCTCAAGGAGAGGTCTTAGCAATAAGTCAGTGTAAGGAGTTAAACCTTCAGCAAAATTATCTCAATGAGGGCATTGCTATACCCGCTTAGCGATATCTTAGATAAGTAGTATTAAAGGCGATTTCATCTTACGAGCTTAAATCACTATTTCCCAGTTTGCACTTGGGAATATACTAGCTGATGAATAAGCCCGTTTTGTAGCGGCGTCCAGACCGCTGGGATCAGAACTTTTCTTCGCAGTGGAGTTCCAACATTGCAATAAAGGAGGAACTTTAGAAGGAACAAAAATCGGAAAGAGATAGACGTTAGCCTGTAAATTTGTGGTCTACGCCAAGCTAAAGTGTTGTTAGGAGCGCGTAACCTTAAAAGGTTCAAGAAAATTAGCACGATCTCTAGGGATAAAGTTACGATATTTGTGGCATGATTTACTGACCACTGTAGACTCAAGAGGCATCAGTACAGTATGAGCTTAGCCTCTTCTCCGACATGGAATTTTCGGAGCATCTAATTCTTGAATGCTTAGCATCCTACAGTAGAAGAAGTTAATTTCTCGAACCCACACAGGAGAGGAAGCAAGGACTACATTGACTTTCTGAGTCCAAGCGCCATTCTGGAATTTATCAGGATGTTGGGATTAAATTAGTATTTTTTAAGAGGGGAAGATTACGGTTAAATATACTTTGAGCCCCAAAATACTAATAATAAAAACACATTAACTATCGTTACATCCTTGTTATGTGCGAAAATACTCGAATTCAGAAACTATCAGTACCACAGTACACACAAAAATATTCTAATGTTTTTCATTCGAAAACTGTGCGCGCGAATTAGCTAAATAGTAAAAATGGCCGATTAAATTACCAAATTTATTAAATCATATATGTAGGTAAAAAATTAAATCTGTTTATGTGAGGTTGTAGAACTATTAATTAATATGTAAATGGCTGAGATTAGAAAATTAATTAACTCCACAATGTCGCGCTTGTTTTCGGGAGGTGGGTTCGTTGGAGGGTTGCCATGTTTTTTTCAGTACGTAGTTCGTTTATAAAAATACAGTAAGAGCCACAGGTGTTTGTAAATGCAATGACTTTAGCTTTTTTGTAGCGATTCATTAACATAACAGTTAACTCATTAAAATTAATTAATGCGTTTTTGCTTTCTATTTGAATTATGTGTGTACACAGTGAGCAAAAATAATTTCTATAAATATTTTTTTCTCATAGGATAAGCAATAATATTTTTTTATAATAATAATTGTATAATCCCAAATTAATTAAATTATTAGCAAAGGAATTTAGTACTCATAATATATTATTGTTGCAAATAATTACAATGAAAGAAAATTTATTTAAACTGTGCCTAATATGAATTATTTAAAAAATATGCGTGTAAAATAATTTATTCGAGTATTTTATATCGCATGCTGTAATTGGTATTTTACAAAATATGGTTTTAAAATAATAAAGTTGTTCTTATTTTTACTTAAAGTATATAAACACAATTATGTGGTTTCATTAGTGTGTTTCCTAAAAATTTAATAGAATAATTTTTCTAAGACTCACTTCTCAATCACTATAATAAATTTAGTATTTGCAAATTTCAGATGTTCTTATATTGACGCAATATGTTATAATTGTTGTCAACCGGAAGTTTGAAAATCATTTATTAGGTATAAAGGAAATAGGCGTAGTATTAATATTATTTTCTCTATTTTTGGCATTTCTACATATTATTAATAGAAACAGATGCTCTCTGAGTTTCATTAAGGTAAGATTCACATAGCGTCAAATATGTAAAAGGAGTAAGGGCAATGTTAAAAATCCTGATATTTGTTATTTTGGGGCTAATGCAAGTTTTCACCTGATTCTACCATTTTATTCACATTGATGCACCGTTGGGAGAGAAATACGTCCCCTCAATTTAATTGAGATAACTCACAACCCGATTTAACCAACTTTTGACATACATACATATTATTATTAGGAAAAGATTTGCTTCTAATTTCATTGATATATTTCCAACATTGACTGACATTTTTGGTTGAAAGTCAGCTATAGGCTCTGGGATCCACATTTCTGGTGTCTAGGGAGTTTGAATAGTTATGGTCCGCTTTTGACAATTTTTATAATATTATACATTCATTAATTTAGATTGAATAAACTAGGAGATATGTATAATAAATCTATTAGAGCGCGGGGACACTCACATTTTTTGAAAATGTTTTAGCCCACAGGTGTCCCTTACAACTGCAGTCCGCTGTACCAAATTACAGTCTTAATTTATTGCTTAATTATGGCAGTTCCTACATAGGTTATCGATTAATTGAGTTTTGTGTTCGTGGCAGTGGTTTGATTACGCCCACCTACGAGCTCGTTCTCCCTTTTTTTCATTCGGAGTTCAACTCGTCTCTTCATCCTGATCATTTATATATGTATATAACCCTATATCTAACTCGATTAGTTTTAGGTGATACAAACAACCGTTAGGTGAACAAAACTATTATACTCTGTAGTAACATGGTGCGAGAGTATAATAACCTAATTCCAATCTTATAATAATAAAAAATTTAAAATTAAATTTATTTAGCAGAATTTTGAAAATGTGCTCGTTTTTCTTATTTATATTCAATTGCTCTTAATTATAGTTATCCAGTTAAAAATAGGGAAATAATTTCTTTCTAACGGGCATACCTTGTGTGAAATTTTGAAAAAAATGTACTGATATTTCGATAGCTTATACCCATAAAAATAACATACTAAATTTTCATATCCATATCACAAATAGTTTTTGAGTTCAATTGTAGCGAAATTCAATCTGGTCCACCAGTTTATTTTAATCCAAAATTAATGAATTAAAAAATTCGCAACAGATAACCAACGGTTAAAAAGTTGTCAATTTGTTGAGAATTGTGGAATAAAATTCAAATGATATTATTCATGAAAAAATCCACTTGAATCCTCATTATTTCAAAAATTCTTTATTAAGTCCGGAGTACTGACATCGAATCACTTGCATTAACTCCACAATAACTTCACTTAGAATATTAAACGATGAGACGAGCTTTGATTAAGACACTTAAACTTCTAGCACTTATACGCTAGCAAACGACTAATTATGGTAAAGCATCATTTCTATACTTTATCAGAAAGCAAATAAGTGAGGTAAGTACAATATTTAAGTGACTTTTCATTACAAGCTGATTACTTTTAAATGACTGCAAAGTGAATGCGCTCATATTTCTAACAGTCTTTACTCTCTCATCTCTCCGGCCATCACACATATTATATCACTTAACTGTACTAATAACAGTACAATATTTGCATGCGCGTGCGACACAGATTTTGTCATATAACTATGTAAGTACGTGTTTGTAGGTTTGTGCTAATGCGTGTGCCGTTACAAACCGAAACTGTGTTGGGAGCGTGCAAATAACGGAACTTTAAAGCTCAACATTAATGGCTAGGTTAGCTCGGCGGATCAGCCATCCAATGTGGCACATTGTAGGGGTCAAGTGAGGCCGCAACTAACAACCATTAAATCTTCGCCTACACACGCTTCATTCATCAACTGTTATAGTGCATGCAATAACAACAACAACAGCTGCAATGAAAATGATTGTAACAGTTTTATATTTTATTTAAGGCTGTAATGGAATAAATTTTATGCTCTTAAGTGAGCGACTACTGCCAGCAGGTTGAATGTAAATGCCATGGGATGCCATTACACGCAGAGTTGCAGTGAGGTGTGGTGAGTGCTCTTGTTGGGGCTATTCTTTAGGAAATTTTACACCAATAGAAATTTGCATTGAAGATTGCAACATACACAACTGTACGTTGTTTGTTTAGTTGTATATGTGTTGGTATGGATAAATGCAATTCTTGCTAGAATTAATATGTAGTAAGGCTGTAGACTGCTAGGCAATGCCGCTAACCTCCCATTAAAAAATTAATTCTTCTAAAATTTACTGGTTGTATGAGGTCCAGTTCGAGGTGATTAGGTTAGGTTAGGTTTAAAGGCTGATTTAGGGGATCTCGCAAAGGCGAAAAAAATAAAGAGGAAAGTGTTAAGACGTTTCTACCTCGTCTTTTTGCAACCAGCTTTTACAGCTTGCATGAGGTAAGATTATCAACCTTGCCGCCGAAAGGGAAATGACCGTGAACTTTTACAACTATTGAAAGAATATCTTTACTGAGCGCGGAGAATTCAGTTTGAGTTGACTTTTAAGGGAGTGTGAGTCTATGAACAGAACCAACCTGGTTATCAAATGTAACAAACATTGTTTGTTTTTTGTCGTATAAGGCGTCGTTAACAATATTTTATATGAAAATCAGTATAAAATCCGTATAGACGTTTTATCACTTTTCATACCTTCCCTTATTCCATATGAGATTCCTCATTTCTCTTTGAGTTGTTTAACCTAAAATTAAAGAAAAGTTGCAACTGAAATGATCATGAAAAATCTGGACATAAAAGCTTATTGAGATGTAAACACGCGTTTCTTTCCATCCACTGTTTTGATTTGTTATATCCTGAACAGGGCATATTAAGTTTGCCACACAGTTTGTAAAAATGATCAATGAGCAGCGTGACGAGCTAAGTTGATTTAGGCATGTCCGTTTATCTGTCCGTCCGTCTATCCGTCTGTATATATACGAACTAGTCCCTCAGGAGATACCGATCTGAAATTTTAAAGGCAATGATGCCATCTCCGAAGAAATTTTTTAGATCGGATTGCTATAGCATATAGCTGTCAAACAAACTGACCAATCAAAGTCTTGTAAGGAACCGTCTGCAATTGTGAAGGGCTTTATAGCTTTGATGAAACCGTAGTTAATGATTGTTCTTTTCTTTTTCTTTATCTAGCTCTTGTTCAATCGTCGCCCTAAATCGCCCTTCAAGCGTTCAGGGATCTCGAATTGATAATCGAGTTCTCAAATAGTAAAAACGGAACAATAATTTTCAACGTAAGCCGTCAATTTTTTATCCTGTTATCAGGTACTAAAATCTGTGGCCTATGTTGGCTAAGACATGCTGTCCGTCTGGTTGTAGTAGTACCTGCTCCAAAAGTTTTAAATTTTCGTTGTAAACAGTTAAATATGTAAATGTAAATGTGTAGCTTGATTTTGAATAATAATATTGAGATGTTTCCTTCTCGAATGAACATGAACGAAATGTTGATTTTAGAGTGGCATATCTGAAACCATGTCTAAGTTCTAAAAATCTACATATACAAGCCGGAAATAATTATCACTAGTTTAATACCGAAAATATCTCTAAATATATCCTTCATATGATTAATCCTTTATACTATTTCAGTAATTTATTTGTTAGTCATTGTTGCAAGTTTATGGTTTTGGCTCGCCTTCCCTACCATATCGTCAAATCATTGAAGAGCCTTTGAAACACAGAAACTAAAGATATTCTCAAAATCTTAGAGTTGTGTCGAATTCAGAATTCTAAATAGTCGAGTACGCTGATGAGGTAGCATTTATTTAGTTCGTTCTCTCGATACACAACGTTTATAAGTCTTAACCAATCAGCCAAACAAAGTTTAGCTTATTAGCCATCGAAAACGTCGTAATATTTGTTCTAGGCAACTCAATAACTGATGGGGTTAGTATCCGAAAACCGAGTAACGACTTTAGATATAAGTAATAATGATTTATGTAAGAATGAAACTTTTTTTGGTGGCAAAAGCAGAGATTTGTTAAGACTTAGCTTCGTTTACTCTGCGGTCGTATCACAATCTGAATGAGCCGACGAGTTGTCGAAGTATTAAAAATTCATGAATATCTGGGGTACTTGCTTACTGTAGCCTCTCTGAATGGGATACACCAATTGAGCTGGTAAGGTTATGACGAAATTCGTCAAACCAGTACTTGATCGTTAAATATGCTGTTTAAAAATGCTTCACATCAACAAAGTTTTTTCATCAGAAAACAAGGTTTCATTAAAAAAGGAAATTCACTTTTTTATTGTAAACAAAAGTAACAGAGGTAGCGTCACTGTGTTGCCAATAATTCGAGAATCATTGAATGAAATGCTGAGAAACTCTGACAATATCCTAATTAAGACTTTTTGGTAAATCAAATTTTACAAAAATTAGCTGGGTTTCATGAGGCCACCCTCAGTCTTAATGGGACAATTAAATTCTCTACGGGGATTACATACACACACACACGCATACATCTAAACACCGTAAAGTAGAGCAAACAATTGGCTTCTGCTCACTAGAGCCAAAACTTTAATGGCCCTAAAGTGGCGAAAATCTACGAATAGTAAATAACAGGGAATTCGGTAAAATGCAACACTTCAACAGCACTCAATTACTGCGTTGGCAACAACAGCAATTACAATACCAACAGCTGGCAGCATTACTAAGTACACAGCAGAATGGAAAATAAACTACATTATAAAATTAGTGGCAGCAAATAAGCTAACAAGCTACGAGAGCGCGTTGCACAGCAACAAAAAAATTCAGAGCAAATTATCGCCAGCAACAAATACTAATGGCCGTGTCAGTCATTATGTAATACCCAATTTAAGCCAATCGCATCACACCCACCCAGACAATTTGCTAGCAGCACACATCAGCAGCGCTTCGACGACCCCTCCTCATCACCGTTGGCAGCTAAGCGCCGCTCGCCCTGCACTCGAATATAATTGCAAATTGCGCTTCCTTCGTTTGGCCTAAATTTCTTTAAATTATGCACTTTTCCGTTAATGTTGCTATACTTGCAACAACAAAAATAAACAACATTATGGACAGTAAGTAGGTAGCAACAGCAGCAAGCGAGGAGCAACATTAAAATTATACGAGTAAAGCAAACTATTTTCTTATAATAATCACAACTCGCGCGCGCTTCTTCTCATTTGCTCGCATTTTATACACGCTCTACTTGGCTATTACTCATCACACTCGCATCGTACTTTTACATGTATTCGCGCTTAAAATTGTTATTATATCCTTTGCTGTTGCAAGCAGTAATGACTGCTTCTTTCTTGCGCTGTTGTCGGCGCCGTCGTTATAAAATTGCTTCAGAGTGTGCAGCTTTGACACCAGGGCCGAGCGAGGCAAAGCTTTGACGGCATGCGCTTTTACGAAGTGGCGCACAATGGGTTAATGAGCATACAGTATGCTAACATAAATGGCGTTTTTTTAAAGAGTGAATATCGTTAAAAATTAAGGACGTAAACCCTTAGTATATGTCACTTCAGTTGATTTTCGGAATCGAGGCGCACATAAACAAACGGTAGTTGAATGTATACCAGATGGACATTCATTAAGAGGTTCCGAAATGTGCGAAATCGGTTCGAACTTCCAGGAGAGTTAACACTTATGTCTCACAAAGTTCTGCTATAACTGAAGTAGCTATTAGTAAACGGCATTGCTAAATTGTGTACAAGCCATATGAGAACTGAAGACCATGAATATGATAGTCGTCCAATCGAGGCTTTTACAGAAGAGAAGGTAACAAAAATCTACAAACTGAGTTTGGGTGACCATAAGATGATGTTGATCTATAGTGCGGACACTCTGAAAAGATAAAAAAGATAAAAAAGAACATGTTTCACGTATCGTTCAAGAAAATTTAGGTGCATGAAAGTTGGAGTTTATTAGCAGCTTTTTTGGAACGCGAAACAAGTGAGCCATTACTGGGCGTGACTTCGCCCCCTAATAAGTAATGTATTTATTTTCCAAATCAATAAGGCTATATCACTCATATTTGCACAGTACCAATTGTTTCAACCCTTTTTACGATAGTGTGAAAATAGGTGAAATTGGATGATAAGCCGCCCTCTTGGTTTATAACGGTTTTGTTAAAAACTATTAAAAGTGTAATAAATCACTAAATAAATGCGTCAGGGACATTAAATTTTACGTCCAAGATGGCCCAAGAAAGCTTTATAGGAGCCGGTGCCAAATTTGGACGATGGGCGTGATACAGCCTATATTTAGATGAAAGTCCATATCTCGGAACCTACTCTACCGATTTCAACTATATTCGGTAGGTAATATTGTTCCAATATTTTTATATTAAATCGCAAAAATGGGTGAAATCAGACCAAAGCCACGCCTACGTTTCATATAACACAATTATAAATTTCATCTTTTACGTTCCAGTACATAAATCAAGAACCAATCAATGGTTCCAGATAAAACTTCGTACGAATAGTGTGTGTGTGGGTGTGTCACCTTTTTGCTAAAAATTTACCACATCGGAACAAAACTGTTCAATCCCCCAGATACCGAATATGTGGACCCCAGTTCTTATTGTGAACTTTTTATTTTGATAATATCATTAAATTTGTGACACATATTATGAAAATTCGAAAAGAATTATTTTCTAATAATAGTATGTCTGTACGTCAGGAATATGTTTGTCGGATCAATAATTCCCTTAGCCCCCGTATACCTAATGAAAAGACTTTCAAACTTCAGCCGGGATTTTATACCGCATATATCGGTCAATATGTAAGATATTTTAATGAAATTGAAAGAGCGTGTTTTTCTAATAACAAGTAGCGTTATGCATAAGCTATTTCCCCAGCTTTGATTCTGGCATGTTGCAAGAGTATGAAATGAAATTTACTTTACTTTCTTTAGTTTTGAACGTAGTGTAAAGTACAGTATAATTCATAGATTGAACGATGATGAGGTATAAGATGGACATGGCATTCTGTATATCAGATATAACATAGAGTAAGTTAAGAATAGTTTCACCGAATTTTAGTTTTTACTAATTACTTTCTCGTTTCCTAATTTTATTAAGATAAGACTTATATTATGTTTATAGCAAAAATTAACCAAGAAGATTCAAGTTTTTTTACATTAACCATTTTAAAATTTTTTGTGGTAAACAAGCATGAAAAGGTAAAAAATTGAAATTTTTTTTTAAACAATTTTGTTTTCATTTAAATTATTTTTATTTTTTGATTGGCGAAAATAACAATAATTTTGACGCATATCCGCGGAAGCTTTCGATGTTTATGGAATATCCGGAGACCAAAAATCGCAAAATGATTCCAATTCGTTTTATTATTAATTCATGGCTCACGCCAGTAATTCTAGCAAATACAACAGAGTTTTCGAGAGAGATAGTTAGAATGTCTACCAATAATGCCAATTCGACTCTGAATTTTTCTTGGATATATGCCTTTCTTTCTTCCAGTAATAATTTATCTGAGCCACGGACCTGCCACTTTTTAATAGGCAGCCGATAACCAATGTGTAAATTGCACTCAAAATAGCGTATTCAGCTATGCAAGGGATATAGACTGCAATTTGTGATGAACTGAAATTTGGCTTAATCGTGTGGCTCAATTCGCAGAATCTGAGATTTCATATTCTCAATCTCGACTCTAACCAAATCTGCAGACTCTTTCGCAAAAACTATTTAAAGTAGTTTACACTATCGCGTTGACGATGGCCGAACATTTTCCGAAACTACGGAAGTTCCATAAACCAATTGAAGTGGCACAATACATAAAAAAAATTAAGACTGGCGATATGTAGAATGCCCCGAAATTCCCTCGCAACCCTATTTGGAGAAGAGCTACACATTTTTATATTCGTTGTCTTCAAACTGGCTAAAATTGTCAGGATGGGCTTTAACAATTGCAAAGGAACTACTTCAAATTCTCGTCCACTTTCATCAAATCCAAATCAAGCTCATTGCTGGTATTATTTTCGAACGCTATCAAAATCGCTGACTGCTTTTAATTTGTTCGCCGCAGCTTATTCCCCATGCCAAGCGGAAAACATTTCTTGCTTGCAAACAGACATGATCGCTAAAAAAATGTAACATTAAAGTATGGGCAGCTTAGGGCAGCTAATCTTTGACAACTTAAACAGTGGACGAATCATAGTTTCAGACAATTATACACTTTTTACCAGCCAAACCCAGCTTCATAAAGTTTTTTCTCTACAGAAGATGAAATTTTCTCACAAATAGGTTATGAGGAAGTTATTAGGTACAAACACAAATTAATACAATACAAATACACAGGTCACAAAATATTTATTTTGTATTAATACAAGCCTTAACATTGTAGAAACACGTAAAACTGAGTGCTGAGTTAGCATATACGGAAGAACACAGTCGCTTACTGATCTCGACTTAATCGAGTTTCACGCTATCGATTTCACAAACGAATATTTAGAAATTGGTGCCAAATCAAATTTTACTAGATTTTAACAGTTCAAAATTTGTATTTCGTTACGCTAAATCGATCAATCACTGTGCGAATTGCAAAAGCTCAGGGCTAAGGTTGGTGGTATAATAAAGTCTCAATACTTTCTATTTGACTATCATCTTGGCGGATTTTTGATGAGTCTCACAAAGAATTTAACGGGAAGTGTAACGTTTATTTGGATAATCAGCCTTAAAACTTAACCAAACCAAGCCTCATACAAATATACTAAAGTGGAATATGTTTTTCAGACGCGACTAAAGACTTTAAACTAGTTTAAGTCCCGAAAAATTCTAGACAATGCAAGCAATATTTTACCTTGAGCTTGATGGTGATATGAAGTAGCGTCTTTTTCTACTTACCTCAATTAATGAAATTTTATACATGATGTAGAATTCTTTTTTTTTCAAGAATCAGAACAACACTACAAATTGCAGGGCTACTTCACAATTTGTAGCGCAAATAAATGCAAGCAATTTTCCATACACTACTTGACTTGCAGAGCTCGTTCTCTAAAAATTACTTCAGGCGCAAACCTTTTTTTCTCTGCTGCGAAAGTGGAGAAGCTCAAATATTTGCAGCAGTTAAGCTTACATTTATCTTCTTCATATGCACATATTTTACTCTGTTTTGTATTACTATTTCAGTATATTTTTATACTCTTGCAACATGTTACTACAGATAATAATAGTTTAGTTCACCTAATGGCTGTTTGTAGCACCTAAAACTAATCGAGTGAGATATAGGGTTATATATATATAAATGATCAGGATGACGAAACGAGATGAAATCCAAGTGACTATTGGTACACATATTTCTTGGCACTATAAGAATGTTGGTATCGCAGAAGGGTGTAATCGCACCGCCCACTCCCCATATATTGATTAAAACTACTAAAACTGCGATAACTCCTTTAATAAACAAGGCAGAATCTTTGAATTTAAACATAGAATAGTACTTGTACAATTAAACTCTATCGGAGCTAATAGAAAAATTGGAGGATTTTTAGATAAAAGCCCATATCTCGGGATCTACTGAACCGATTTCAACCAAATTTGGTAAGTGACAGTATCCCATATAACACAAACTTAAATTCCGTCTGATATTTTGACTTTTCAGTATACAAATCAAGCACTAATGAATATATGGATGAGATAAAATTTGTCAGAATCGGACCATAACTGTTCAAGCCCCCATATAGCAAAAATGTGGACCCCAGTGTGACTGGTTAACTTTTTACCGAAACTATCGTTCAAGGTATGAGATTTATGATTATAATTCGGAGAGAATTCTTTCCTGATAATATTATGTTTGCATGTCAAAAATGCATTGAATTGGGTACTTTTCTTAGCCCCCCATATATCTAATAGAAATATTTTCGAACGTGCATATTTGTGCTTAAAATGTATAAAATCGAGTGAAAAATTGCCCGATACTCCAAATAACTAATTTCAGGATTTTCAAACATCCGGTTGACTTTAGTCCTTATATATTGATGTTGGTATGTGAGATACCTGAATGAAACTCAGAGTGCATTTTTTCCGTTAGCAAATCGGGTCAACCCTAATTCCATATGTACATAAAATAAGCTTATACAAACCTTATACCGAATAGGTTGGTCAGTGTGTGTGTTTATTATTTCAAAAATTGCTTGAAAATATGTTCTTAACAAACCCATACCTTTCTTTGCACCCAATGTACCCTGTAAAGTGATTTCAAACTTTACAGCTAACTATACTCTGTTTAGGTTGATTTAGCGCTTAATATGTAAGGATTTGGTGTAAACCTTGGTATAAACCTCATATCTCTTATATAATGAACTCCCATCATCTGGTTGACGTTTTCCACATCATCTTAATATATTAAATTTAGCCTCTCCGGTTGAGTTTATATCACATTTGAATATAGGTTTAGCTAACGCGAAGTAAAATATAACAACAAAAATAAGTGGCCTATAGTGTAACTTAGTAAATTACCAAATTGGATTGTAATCCGTTCGGGATTTCGTTGAATAATGAATGTTGTTTCGTTGAAAATGTGATCGGGATCAAGTACTTGTATGGAAAGCTTTGTCATTTTACGAGTTATCTTCACGAAATTTGGCCTGGATTATTGTCTAAAGCAACAATGCAATTTTCGAAGAAATTTTTCAGATCGGAACACTATAGCATACAGTTGCCATATAAACAGACTCAAAATCAGGAGAAAGATCTTTTTATACTCATTTATGCTATAAAAAAAGCACATGTGAGGGGTATTATAGCTTCGTTACAGCCGAAGTTAACATTTTCTTGTTTAATATAAAGTTTTGCCAACACCTGAATTTATTTAGCCGGCTTTGATCCTTGCAACTTGCAATAGTATAAAATGTTCGGTTACACATGAATTTAACCCTTCCTTACTTGTTTTAAGCAGCACTTGTGTAACCTTTTGACACTTTCCGTGCAGATTTTCTATAAATACATCCTTTTTTTAATAATATCAAGTCATACTCATATTACCGCCTGTGTTAACTGGCGTGTGTGTTAGCACTTTATCTCTCAGTTATTTCTTCGGTTTCGTTTTAACTGAAGTGCGAAACGAAATAGAAATCTATTTTTTCATGCATACTTACGTATTGTACATACGAGTATAACGCAGAAGTCCTTGGATATATGTAAAGCACTAAATGCAATTTCTTTACTGAATGCTACTTACAAACAAATATATTTATATATACTTATATGTATATATATATTGTAATTTGATACATTTCGAGTAAAATAGTTTATTTTTGAAGTGAACTCGTTTAATTTCTTGCAACTACTGGTCGTTAGTTGCATTCAATTTGCTTCTGGTGCCTAAGAGGTGCTTAGGATTGTATTCATTTGTACAGCCAAAGACAGCAACAAAACCAAATATACAAACAAAAACACTTACTCTTATATAAAAATCCAACCAAAGCCAGAGCTTCAAGGATGCTGAAAAAAGATGAAGTTTTTGGCGAGTACTTGTAGATAAAGACACGTCGTATTAGTTCCCGATAGTTTTTTCTCATTGACGGAACTTCCTTAGACACAATTTATGAGTAGAGTGTGCAGAATCGCCATCACGATCAGTTTGAGTTTCGGCTACATAAAAAGAATGCCAAAAACAATGTGACTCTTATATTAATTTTTTTTTACATGGGATAGTTTTTTAATAAATCTTTGCGATAAATATTTTGCAGACCAAACTTATCTTTTTATTGTTGCCAAATTCGAGCAATCCCTTGAGGTCAATAAACAGAAGAAAGTGTCTAAAGATTAGATCTGGAAAATGAGAGTGAGGTAAGTCAAAGCCCCATTTATATCAGTTTGTTATTTTTCATGAATTTGTGAAACGGTGTATTGACGAAAAAACACCGTATTCTTCTTCCGTATTTTCCGCGATTTCGCCTTTGGAACGTTTCTAAAGACGTTTTTAACTGATTTTTTATTTCAAGATGACTTTGGACTTCGAAATGAAATGCTAGAACCAGATATCGATGTAAAACGATTTTGGAGGATTGTGAGCTCGTGTGGCATCTTTATTTGTAAAGAGCTTACGCAGCAGACTATTCAGCATGCTTAGAGGATGATGAAAAGCTGAAGCATTAAGCCCTCAGTAAGAAAGTAAAATATATTGTGTAGTTAGGGTAAAACAAATCCGCTATTTTGTCAAGTCCACTGGGTTGCTGAACAGAGCGTGAATATTTACCACTTGGAAGCACAATTAACCTAATGATGACTTTAGTATAGCGGACCATCTCGATCGACTTCATTTTGTTGTCATCAAAAGTCATTTTGTATATTGATGTTTTCGTCCCTAACACCCTCTTCTAACGTGCATTGATTTCGTTGACTTCGAAGCTCAAAGAGGCTTCATGGAATTTAGCAAACCACTTAATAATAGTGCTTTTGCCTCGTATGAACAGCATATTTTTACCAAAGAATCATTCTTCATTATCACACGAAAATTAGTTTCATCCAGTGGTTTTCAAAATACCGAAACTTGCGTATTTGTATGTAAATAATACCTTTCATGAACAAATCGTCTGACAGCTGTTAATTTATGAATAGTGAAGACCAGTTTTTCTAGTGGCGCCTTCTCTCAGCTATGATACTTACTTTTCAACCTGCGTGCTATTTCAAAAAGGTCTCTAACGAACTGATTTGAAGTGTTCTTTTGTACAACGAGTCCAATGAAAGCATTAAGTATTGCTTTTTAAACATTGTTTTTTTATTTATTTCCGATATATGAGGCCTAGAAATAAATATTTTGAATTTTTTGAAATCCTATATATTTGTTGTGAATATTCAGGAAAAAATTAAATAACTGTATATTGTATTTGTAAGCTCGTACGTGCAAGAAATTTGCATAAAGTGTAGTCAGTACAATGAAGAGAAATGTTGTGCAACACAAGACAAATGTAATTTAATTGGCAAGGAGCAAGAAACTGTCAGCTGCAGTTAAACCCTAACTACCAGGTACTTACCAAAATATGCGCGTGTGTTCACTTAAAAATTCGGGGCAGATATACAAAGCAGGCCGATAAGTACGTACAACAGCAAAACGAAAAATGCTCTTTTATTTCCGCAAATGATAGCGTTTAAGTTCGATACACTTGATCTAGCAATGCTCCCAACTCTTCAACCCATTTAAATTAATATTTTTTGAGGTCTGCAAAACAGGCACATGGGCGTAGTTCATCAAAAATTCTTCAAACCAATTTTTGACAGTCACATATTACGCGATATTAAATTTCTCTTGCGATGTGGCTCCATCGAACGATGAGCCTTAGTACTTAGCGGACCGCTCTCCAATACATAATCAGAAAATAACGGGTATTTTAGAATTTCGCAGGTTTGGAGAGTGCAATTGTCAACATTTTGTTTTTTTATGTTGATATACATGTCTCTGAAGTATGATAAAATTTTCAGCTGTGTTCATTGCTTACGTTTCTGTAGCAGCCGCTAAGGTTAGACATGTTTATATGAGCTAGGTGATTTTATTTTGTTATTGGAAATATGTCAAAAATTTTGTTTGCAAACTCAATAACAATAACAATACTGTAACGATGCCTCAGCCTTCATATTTTCCAAACATGGCTTCGTGTTATTTTTTCTTATTTGCAAATATAAAGAGAGCCTTAAAGGGCCGTCGTTTTCACAAGACAGATGAAAATCGCTGAATGAGTTAAAGGCTATCTCAAAAATCTAGTTTGAAAACTGTTTCGACGAGTGCAAATAACGCTGGCGTAAGTGCATAATATCGAATGGGAGCTATTTTGAAGGCGACTGTATCAAATTAGGCCAATTAATAGATACTTTTTTGAAAAAAAAAACAAAAATTCCCGTGGTTTTTTGAACACACCTCGTATGCGAGAAGATCGGGTTTTACACTCGAGCATGTTATTGAATTTTTATTAGGGGTGCGCCAATCAGCTGCTGTGACATTCGACATGAGAGCATGAAAAAACCGGAGTTCCACCGCTCTGCGTCCACATGCTCTTTTACAACCTTCTGCCACCATTTGCTAAGCTGACTCTAAGTTGTGCGGCGCTGTCGGAAGTGGTGGTGGCATGGATGTGTGGCGTGGAAACACATAAAAATGTGTATCAAACGAGCAGCTCTCCTTTTAATTTTTTTTTGTTCGAAATCAAATATTTACTTAGATGTGCATGTTTTGGTTGTATTTTGTTCCGCGAATTTCCAAACGTTAGCATGGCTTGGCAACAACAGCGCTGTGTACATGCTGCATTGGCAGACAGATAACCCTTTCAGTGGCAGGTAAAAAACAACAAAACACACCAGCGCAGCAGAATCACAAAGTAATATTTTTGCGTTAGATTTTCGACTTTATTCTTGTTGTTTATTTGTGCGGGTCTTTTTCGGCGTAGCTCGTTTTTCTCGGCTTACTCCAATTTGTTGCACTTTTTGCGCCACAGCGTAGGTGCAACTGCCATGAGCTCTGAGCTTAGTTAGGAGCGATGAGTCTCGAAAGTAAAAGCTAGAAGCAGGTAGCAAGAGCAGCGTGGTAGATATTTTTGGTGACTTCTAACACGCACATACACACGCATGTTGTGCCACTAAATAACTTGCTGCATGCGAATGGCATTTACTGTTGCATACTTCTGGGCGCGCAAAAGCTGTTTGTTTGCTCTGCCCTTGTCAGTTTGTGTATTTTTTCCTCATTTCTTGTTTTGCTATTCACCATTTGTTTATGCAGTCAAAAGCTGCAGTTGGCAATCAAATGCTCATAGCAGCGCATAGCCGCTGCAAAAATGACAGCAAAAAAAGCGATTGCAACGATGGCAACAGCTGCCGGTTGGCATAGCGAGCAATGACAAATAAATTAAATGCTGCCGTTTGGTCGTTGTTTTTTGTTTGTTGTTTGCTGCCACCAGCGTTGTTGCAGCACAGAAATGGAAATTAAAAGTGCGCAATATTTCACTATATGCCAGTTTGTTGACCAGCCCCAGTATTCGTATTCCCACCGCCTACAACCGGTGTGCTGACTTTTCATTTTCATTTACCTGTCATTCCCTAACTGACATTTTAGTTTACTGCGTAAACTTGCGAAAGTCTTATTGCTTGCTTCGAACTTTGCTGCCATCCGGGGGCACTTAAGTGACTGAAACAGCAGTATCGTTATGGATTCTTTTTTTAACAAGTTCGAATTTGTCCCAAGGTTGTCATTGCAATTGCTTACATATGTGCTGACATGTGTCGTTACAGTTGTGTGAAATATTGTGGCAAAATTCAAATCTCGCTTCCAACTACCTAAAAAAATATTTTGTTTCATAGATTTTGCAGGAAATTTAATGCTCTACCAAATAATCTCTTACGACATTATCGTAAACCTAGCCGCTTAAAAGATATTAACGGTTGAAGTTTGATTATTTTAAGTAATTTTTTTTTATGAATTTTATAAAGGCGACCTTTCCGTTATAATTAAGAGCTCATACTTGGAGAAATTTTCTTAGATGAAAAAAATATTCGATTTTTGGACCCACTCTAATATACATATTTGTATTTAGATAATCCTTTGTCTGCCCGTCCGTCAGCATATACGCGAACTAGTCCCTATGTTTTTGAGATATCGATTTGGAATTTTGCACACGTCCTTTTCCCCTTAAGAAGCGTGTCATTTGTTGGAACCGATGATATTGGACCACTAAATTAAATTCAATTCTTGCGTGAAACACTTTTTATTTGGCGAAGTATTCTCACGAAATTTGGACTATTTTCGAAGACAATGCTACTATATATGAAGATATTTTTCAAGTCGGACCATTATATATTATATGTACCATACAAACTGACCGATCAAACTTAAGTTCTTGTAAGGAATTTGTGAAAGGTATACGTATTCGCGTTTCGGTCAAGACAAAGTAAACGTTCATCTGCCTTCCGTTGCCAAAGTAGAGATATTCGAGAAAAACCTTACAACTTATAATAGTACTTAGATCTTTGTATAAAAAGCTTTTCAGACGCTTCAACGAAGTCAAACTTTATTTGAGGCTTCGAACTGTAGAGTAGGGATTTATAATTTGCAACATAACCAGTTGGGTAAGATTTGTTGGAAGGCCATTTCTTTAATAGCTTTAAGTAACTTGTTTAAATTTCACCTTCATAGGCTTGAAAGGACAATAAGATATTACAATGTAGAGTATCCGTTGATAATAATGAAGCTTTAATGATAAATTCTTCGAGTTCAAGCTAGATATTTTAAAATAAAACAAATAATACTCTGTTGGATAAACATAAGGCTCACTGTGTTGTTGTTTTAACGATTACCTAAAGACTGTTTGTAGAATAGATCCAAGTTAGCTAACTAATCGATTTTGCCAACAGCTGTTTTAGCGTTATTGGAATCAAACCGGATTTTATCTGGTCAACGTCCATTGTTTCGGCAATCTAACTTTTTTTAGGATCGGTGATTTGACACCACCGGAGCAGCAACCAAGCATCATGTTCGCGCTACATCCTTTTAATTTGTGCTGGCATTGCGTCTCCTTTAGACCCGCAAGTATTTTTCAGCTGCATATGTGCTAAAACTTTCCATAAAAATTCCAACTAGGTTAGGTGTAACATATGCAATTTATGAAGGTATTCATTTTCTATAGCTTGAATCTTTGTATGAAAAAACATTATCTATTTCCGATTTGAACTTGATCTAATTCTGAGTGAATCAAACGATATATGGAGTGCTGAACGGACGCTGGTTGTAGTAGTACAGTTGTAGTTAGAGCTTCTTGTTTTTCAGACTTATTGATCAATTGCGCAAGAACCAAGTTACTGTAAGATTAAGAAAAATGATGTGTGATCTACGTTAATGAAAAGTAATACCGCCATATTTAGCTTTCGATATTTTGGAGTAGAGAGAAGAAGTAGATTCTTATCGTATCTTTCTCTCTCTGGTTTTCTCCACTATTTTTCTCTCCTGGAGGTGATCTGAATACAAGCATTTGAAAGAAAATCACCTGGTAATAGTTAATAATTTTAATTGAAGTAATCATTTCGGTTTTGCTCGTACCCTATACGAGTTATATTCTCGCTAACTATTGGCCGTGTTACAGATTTTCGTAATTCTCCAATGAAATGCAATTACTAGTGCTCCAGCTTGACCAACGTTTCCACTCTCCATCCAGCTCTCTATCCTATGTATATTCGTTATCTCAAAAAAACCAATTTTTCAAACACTACTGTTTCTGGCAAGTATGGCAAAATGTTCGTAAAATAAATTCAAGTGAAGAAGTTCAAAAGTTGCTAAACGATTTGAAATTCGTGCATTACCACATTTCCCACGCCTCCAACTTGCTTCATTTATTTGCACTGTTTCCTTAACCCCCAAGGGACTTTCCGAATTCGACTGCACGCATGTGTGCGTGGGTGTATATCTTTGCTCTTCTCGCTCACCGCGTACTTCTGCGGCGCGACTTGCGTGAGAGCGTGAAGATTTAATTGCGTCGAGTTACTGCGTTAAAGTTTTTTGAAACTTTGTTGTTGTGTTCGTCAACTTTGCGCAAAACTTTCGTGCTGGCATTTCATTTCTTTATTTTGTTGTTGCCAAAATACATTTACGTAATGAAACGGAGTTCAATGTAGCTAATTTTTTTGCTGAATTTTAGAAAATTCATTTACAATTTGTTGGCTTTAAGTTTGCTGCGAAAATAATTTATTTACAATTCTTGCCATTTATGATTTCGTTCTGTTAATGAGTCGTCTGGACATAATGAACGTAATGAAATGTTTTGTAAAATTGCAAAATTAATGAAATTACAAAACAGCTGTAAGAATTGAGGGCGGACCATGCACAAATTATTCCGTTATAGCAGCTCTGTCTGTCTCTGCTGCAAATTTGAGTTTTCTTAAATTATTGAAATTGTGTCGAAATTCCCCAAATTCTGCTAGCTAAATATTTAATGAGCTGTAATTTAGGTACAATTTCCACTTGTGGCATACAAAACTAACCCACACAATTTGTAGGGTTGTATGCTGTTGAGAAATTTTCACACTTTTGCAGAATGTAGCTGAGAGACAACTGTAATTAGAAGTACAAAAGAGGTTCATATTGTTACTATTTAGTAAATGTATGGAAATAAGAGACTGAAGTGGTTTTACTTACAAAGCCGAATGTTAAAATTAAGCAAGAACTTGACATACAGGTTAGAAGCCAAAGGTATCAATGGATTATTTAATACAATAAAGGGACTTCGCTTTCTTAATGCACAAGTTGCTGCTTTCCGACAATCGGGTATTTGTTTTGAAGAAATAGGAGACATCAGTCAGCACTACATAAGCAGACCGGATCCAGATTTATATTCAGTCAATTACTGTTAATTCGCCAGCATTTTTCAGAATTATTTGAATATGGTTTAGCAAAAACAATAAGAACTGCTCAGGGGAAAGTTAAGCTAATTGTCATCGATATAATCTAACGAAATCAATTTAATGGCAGCTGATTACATGTTAAAAGTTCTGTACAGTCCTTTTTGAAGCCAGAAAAGTAATATAACGTCCTGAGGCCAATATAAATCAGCTCAGGCTGATTATTTATATTCCCACCAGCTCAGCGGCCCTAGATCCTTCCAATCTGTGCTGTTGTTGAGTCTCATCCAAGCCTGAAAGTGACTAAAATATACCAACATTTGTAAATCGACTCAGATCATTTTCAAATTAGATAAATGCAATAAAAACTCAACCGAAGAGGATAAACTTATCTCAGATAGCATCATCAATATATAAGGAGTAAAGTCAACCGGATGTTTGAAAATACTGACATTAGTTATATGGGTGCAAGGGAAATTTTTTCATCCGATTTTTATTAATTTCAGACATAAAGGCGCACCATTACTAGTAAAACACGCTCACTCGATTTCATTAAGACAACTAAAATATTCGCCGATGTATGCAGATAAAGTCAGCCAGAAGTTCGAAAATTGGGTATATGGGAGCTAAGGGAAATATTGACCCGATTCCACCCATTTTTCACATATGGATATACTATTATCAGGAAAAAATTCTCTCAGAATGCCAATTATAGATCTTACACACTGACCAATATTTTTAGTGAAAAATCATCCATAGACACAGTGCTTCACATCTTCGGTATCTTGGGGTTTGAACAGGTGTGGTCCGATTATGACAATTTTAAGACTCTAGATGGACTACCTCTAAGGCAATATTTGTTCAAAGTTTTTCGGAATGTGAAAGAATCAGGCGGAAAATTGTATTATATGCGATATACCTATATACATATGAGGCGCCGTTATTGTCCCATTTCACCTATTTTCGCATTGTAACATAGGAATGTATGGATAATATCAACTTTGGAATTTAAAATTGATTGAGTATGTCCGAAGATATGTATATGTGGGCGGTGCAATGCTCATCAGCCTATTTTTCCCCTGGCTTCTATAAAGCTCTTTGTCATCATTTTGCCATCCTAGATATAAGATCTCTACCGAATTTAGTTATTGTTGTATCGCACTTTTAGTAGTTTTTAACAAAACCGAAATATGGCGAGCTGCACTAAGTTTCATCAAGATATTTCAATGGACAAATAGATAGATGGACAGACGGACAGACATTCACTCGGATTCAACTTGACTTCTCATCCTAATCATTTATATACAAATAACTCCATTTCTATCTCGATTAGTTTTAGGTGATACAAACAACCGTTAATTAATATACTATTTTTAATAGTCTGAAAGGCTACCAAAGAAGAGTACTCTTTCATAGCTTTTACGGACTAGGCCCCTTTTTATACCCGACGATATATGTTTCTTAAAAAATTTAGCATGAATTATTGTCTAAGACCATGTTGAAATCTCCGCAGCAATTGTTCAGATCGGATCACTATAGCATATAGCTGCCACGGAATCTTGATCAAAACTAAGCTCTCATAAGGAGTCTTTGTATTTTTGAATAGATATTATAGAAAAAAAAAATTGAAAAAGATAAAAGCAAAAACCAATCTCTTCGTTTTTTGGATTTGTCACATAAATTTTAAGGTTATTTGAAAAATGTGTTAATGAAAATTTATATATTTTTATTAGCTACAACCTTGCCATTTAACATTTAAAATTCAATCAACTCTCAATTCTCCCTCTTGCCGATCTCAGATCGATTTTAATTTGACCGCCCTTAGAAATTGCACAACTCTTAAATATTAATTAAATTTAAATTAAGTAAAAAAAAAAAATTATTTTGGCTTACACCACTATCTATACTTCGATATATTCAACTGAATGACCCTATAAAATAACATGCTATAAAAAGATAACCTCAGTTACTATTATAGGAGTTGTCGTTAAGTGGGATTTAGTTAGCAAAAATTGCGGACAAGCAAAAAACTAATTTATATTAATTACGGATCACTCACCAGCGGAAGTGACGGCACCAGCGGAAGTGACGGTGGATAATAGAGACTGGCAGACGAATGTTCGCTTCACTGTCAGTTGCATGTTTCGGCAGAAAATGTGCGCCACGCACACGCACTCACACACTCTCACGCACACGAAATAAGGACAGTTCTCAATATACCATACAGAGACCTGTAGGCAGACGCCTAATGGACGGTGGCTGGGAATTTCCATTGTGTCACAGATAATTTGGTTATTTTTTCGACTGCGTTTAGCTCACGACGTCAGCGGCGACACTCTTATTGCTATTATTGTAATTGTTAGTAATTGCTTAGGCGCACCACTTCAAATTGCGGATGTGCGTGGAATACGAGTACTAAAATGTGAGAAACCATTTAAGTAGTTGTTTGGGTGAGTGACAGAGTCAGTGTGTATATCGGTTATTTTTTTTTTGTGGCGAGATGGATAAAATCATCGAAAGATGATAAAAAAAACATCTCATGAATATAACCGTTAGTTTTATGTTTATATGTAAGTATGTGTGTAGTTATAACGAAAACATATAGTAATTTACTGCCACAACAAAAACAACTATAAAAGGGGATGCAACCAAAATTCAAAAGACAACAAGACCTAGAGCGGCTGCACTCAACGAACGTTCGCATACAAATCAAAACAAAAGCAAAAGTGAAGTGCAAGCGGCGCCGGTGTTTATGAGAGTGCGCCGGAGGGTACGGGGCACTGTCGGAATATTAGTCGAACAGACGAAAACGTAATGAACAGGTCGCAATACAAAGCCGTCACGATACTCATACACATGTGCAGGGAGGAGGGAGAAAATAGAAAATGGAGGACAACTGCGAAAGAGCAAAAAAATATCGCTCATACGCCATGTAGGGTGCACCATGACCATGACCTCTACTCAGCAAATCTACAAAGGACAGCAGATTATAACAAACAGCGAGCATTGCTAACAAACTTCAAGTGAGTGTACAAGCACTGAGCTTATAGAACAGACTGATGGAATGCATAACCGAATGACGGACTAAAGAACTGGCGGGCTTCAGTGGCAGCGCTGCGAAACGAGCTCGGCTGACTCGAAGCGGGTAAGTGTGTTACTTTAATATGTGTGTATGTAAATGCATTACACTTGGGTATGATTGTGCATGCCTGGGAGAGCAAAACGTATGAGATTCGCGTTTCGAGTGCTCTTTAAGCCAGCAGCTAGGTTCGTTTGAAAATGCTTGTGTACCGACAAAAAATGTAGCATTTCTCATAGGTATACCTGTACTCGCGTCCTTGCTGGAACAATCTGTTAATGAAAACATAAATATGCCTTGAAGAACATATTGTATATTGAGATTTTAATGGAATTTTTTTAGAGCTTTTGCTGATATCAAGTCTAAAGTAATTCGAAGTGCGTGTAGGCTTTCTTTTTTTTTGTTTTAGGAGACAGCTGTTTTCAGCGCACTCTCAACATCTCTAGCTCAAGATTACATCGCCTTATTAAGAGTTTTTACTACATATAAGTTTCCCACGAAGTTTGTAACACCCAGAAGAAAAAATCGGAGATTCTGTAAAATATATATTATATATGTATAAATATATGAGTGATCAGCTTGACGAGTTGGGTCAATTTAGCCATGTGCGTCTGTTCATCTTTATATACGTGAACTATTCCCTTAATTTTAATGATATCGATATGAAATTTTGCACACGTCCATTTCTCTCCAATTAAATGTTCATTTGTCGGAACCGCAAATGTTGGACAACTATAGCCTCAAGCTTGCATACAAACTAAAGGATCAAATTCATGTCCTTATGAGGTAAATTTTTTTTTTGATAAGATAACTTGACGAAATTTAGCATGGATTATTGTCCAAGTCAACGGTACAATCTACGAACAAGTTATTTAGATTGAACCACCATAGTACGCAGCTGCCATTAAAATTGACAAAATCAAGATAAAGATTTTCACAAAAACTCTTTTTGGATTTAAATATAACACTCGTATACCGGAATTTATACAAGCAGGTGCTGGTACTACTTAAAGACTATAAAAGAATTTGAAAAGAGAAATTCTCGTGAATAACCACCGATTTTACACATTACATTTATTCACTTACGAGTTGATTGAAGCGTCGAAAATTGAAAGCAAACTCAGTCAGTGGTATTTTCAAAGCAGTCTTAAGATTATTGAAGTTTATAAACTGAGTTTACAAGTTCTGCGTAGCATATCTCTACGTAGATTAGTAGACATGCAAACGTCTTGCTATACTTATTTACTGCTATATCTGATTGTAATGGCATCGACGGTGACTTTAAAGCTGATGAGCGTGCAAGGGATAGCTCTTTTACGCTAATATCATGTCGTTATATACATATTTCTTGGGTCATACCTGGATTTGTGATTTCACACAGAGTAAGAATTAAAAATCTAGTTTATCCTTTACTTGTATTAAAATGTTGTTGATTCCGCATCGTTTTCTGGGTTTTGGGTACAAGATCACCCGTGGAGCACTTGTGGCTTTTCCAGCAGGGCCTCTCCATATGAATATGACTTAAAATATGACTGTATGTCGCTCAAGCATTTTATTACACATATTTTATTGTGTTTTGTTGTTGTTACTTGTGCGGATATCCTTACCGTTTTGTGTTTCCATTACAGATGTAATGAGTGAATTATATGTCTACATGCGCACAGGTGCAATAAGCCGACAACACACGATGTACACACTTTTATATTCACATGTGTGTGTAAGAGTTATGAATGCGAATTTGGTGCCTCATAACTGTCGGTTGTTTACCAACAGTCATAAAAGTTTAAGCAAAAATAATAACAAGAAAAGTTACAACAGCCACAGCCATAATTATAGTATAACAACAGCAACAACAAATAAGATCAAAGCAACAACAGCAAGTGCGAATGGGCATAAATACATGAATTAGCACCATTAATATGCGTGTGTGTGTGGGAATATTTGTGTTTACGGTCGAATGAAATATGCGGTGGAACATCTTAATGGGAATTGTGATTGAGAATTTATACGATTGCTTGAGCGCTGCAGTGCTTGTAGTAAATGTGCTTTTAACTTATATGAAAAAGGTAGAAGTAATTATATAATTGTGAATTATCTGTTTCTGTATATGGAAAGGAATGTGCATATGTACATGTGGATGCTTTCAGCGGACACTTAAAATTTTATTGTAATTTTCGGTAAAGCTTCTCGAAATCAGCAGAGTATTTCTGTAGTGTTCAGAAACTTCGGCAGAGTTACCACTATTCTAAAAATTAAATTGCGCAAAATATTTTAATAAAGAAAATACATCAATGTATGTAATATTTTTAAACTGGAACTTCCGTTGTTTTTTATTTTTTAATTTGGTGTGAAAATATGATACCACAAAGTGTTGCCACCTTCCTAAATAATAGAGAAAATTATGTAATTCATAGTAATAATTGGTACCAAATATCTATCTGCGAGGGGTTTGGGTTGAACGAGAAAAAACGTTAATTTCGGTTGCACCGAAGCTATAGCACTCTTCACAAATATAAAAGATTCTTTACAGGAACTTGATTTTATTGGTCAGTTTGTATGGCAGCTCAAGGGATCTGCTCTAAAAAATTTCTTAGAGATTGCACTGTTGCTTTAGACAGTAAACAATGCCAAATTTCGTGAAGCTATCTTCAAATGAAAAGCTGATCGTTCAGTTTGTATGGCAGCAATATGCTTTAATAGTCCGATATCAGCGATTCCAACTTCTTGTAGCAAAACGTGTGCAAAATTATCGGATCGATATCTCAAAAACTGAGCGAAGTCGCGTATATAAAGACAGATGGATTCTCTAAGAAGAAGTCGTCTAGTGTTTTAAATGTGACTTGTAAGTCTACAAATATTTTATGCTGGAGGGATATACCAACTTGATTAACATTTAGAACAAAGAAATATTCTCTTTCACTTCCCCAGTTGGAAAAAAAAATGTAAAAGAATAAATTAAGATCCATGTATTTTTATAATAAACGTTTTCTAGGCACATAATTTTAATGGTTTCAAACAACGATTGTGATTTCCCTTAGAATAGCGCAAGAGATTACACTTTCAGTGACTCATTATGTACAGTTAGTCAACTTTTGTGCAAAAAGTGTTATTTATAATAATTGAATTGATCATCTCTTAGATTAGGCTTATTCCTAATAAACATTTTAATTCACAATTATTGTGTTTTTATTGAGAATTTTTAGAGTTAGAAGTAACTTATATGGTTGTTACAATTCTACAAAAACCAAAATTATTTTTTATATTATTGTAGTATGAACAAAATTTTTTTATCACATTTAACAATTTTTATGATTGCTTAAAAAATTAAAGCGTTTCTAGCACACACTGTATGATATATATAGATATTTAATTGCATTAATTGTCGCCCTGAGATAGACAGATAAAATGTAAAAATTTGTGATCAAGATTTCATATTTCGTGGTCAAAAGGCCAAAGAAAGCGAGAAAACAGAAAACACAAACAACAACAAACTATATAATTCCATATAAAAAGTAGATATGTGTCTATCTACTTGTATGTAAGTAGTCAACAGTATTTATAAAGTAATTTAGTATTGTTATTATTTTTATTTTAATACTCTTGCAACATGTTGTACAGAGTAGAATAGTTTTTTTTCACCTAACTGTGTTGTTTGTTTCACCTAGAACTAATGGAGGTAAATACAGCTATATATATGTATATAAATGATTGAAATGATGAGACTAGTGGAAATCCGAGTGACTGTCTGTCCGTCCGTCCGCCCGTCCGTTCGTGTATGCAAGCTACAACTTGAGTAACAATTAAGATATCTTGCTGATAGTTGATACAAAAGTTTCTTGGGTTATAACTCTGACCACTCTCCATAAAACAGTTTTGTTAAAAATACTAAAAATGCGATAAATCGTTAAATAAATGCGCCAGACACATAAAATTTCAACCAAATTCGTTACATCGAATTATCTTACATTGTAGAAAAAATCGGCAAACAACTACGCCTACATTGCGTATAACACAGCTTTAAATTCCATCCTTTCCACTATCAAGCACGAATAAATATGTCGAGATAAAACTTTACACGATTAGTGCTTTTAAAGTATATCATTTCAGGTTCAAGAATTAATCGGACCATAACTGTTTAAGCTCCCAGATACCGAAGCTGTGTAAGAACTCTTAATGAAATACAAAAATAATTTTTCTCTAATAAATGTGTATCCTCTTGCTTGAAATGGATGAAATCAGATCAATACTTCAAATAGCTTAATATATAGTTTTGCCAACATCTGAAGCTGTTTCCCCGCCTTTGATCCTTGCTAGTTGAAAGAGTGTAAAATGTGCGGTTACGCTCGAACTTGGTCCTTCCTTACTTATTTACTTTTGTGTTTTTGTTATTCTTTTTGTTTGCTGGGGATTTTATTTCTAGGTGCTGCTTCGTAAGACATTTCGTTCACTTTGAGTAAACAAAGCCTGGAATAAATATCATAAAGTGCCACTTGTGGTTATCAACGTAGCATATCTGCTACTTGATGTAGTTATTGTTGTAATGTATGCCACATTTACGTGTGAAAATGCAGACAGCTTTAACACCAACCGAACGACAGGCCAATTGTGTCTGACATTTCTTTCTATTTAGTTCTGATGTCACTTATTGCTCTAATGATTACTCCGATTTTATTCTTTGTTATTGCCTTCTATGTACGAACGGTATTTCGGAGCTGTTGGCTTACAAGTGTCCGGGCCAACGTATTTGTCAGCTGTCCTTGTCAATGTTTGTCGTCTGTCTGGCCGGCCACTAAGTTTATTGCATCCTCGAGTTAAAGTTGAGCATTTAATTTAGTTGTTTTTGCTAGATGTTTTTATTGTTGTTGTCTTGTTTGTAATTTAACTAAAATATGAGTGCAACATTTTTGCCTGTCGAACGATGCTCCTTGCTAACGGTCAGCGATTATGCTATTTATATAATAATTTTTGTTGTTGCAGCAGCTAATAGAGCAGTCTCTTGGTTTCTGTCTTCGTTGGTTGCTCACGCGATAGACATTTTCATTTGTTATACAATATGTGATTAGCTCTAATTATATTTCGCTTATGGCCTCTTGGCCGCTAATTAATTGAGCGCTGCCAACCGCAGATTGTCGCTTCCATTTATGTAAGTATGTAGATGTGTGTGTACTTTCTTAAGGCCGCTTTCATTTATGTCGTCAGCTCTTGCGTTGTTCTTTATGCTATTCGCTATTTCATTGACGGGATTATGTGTATGTATTTGTTTTTGCTGCGGCAATAAATTATCTCAATTATCCTAATGAAGCAATTAATCGAAGTATAACCCCGTAATAAATTATTATAGTGACTAAGTCGATTTGTAAATTTTGAAAAAAGTCCTCTATAAAGAGCTTATGAGCTTATCGGTAAAGCTTAATTCTCAAAAATAAATTAAAGTTTATATTATTTGCCTTTATTGTATGCTGGGATCAAACTTTCTTGGGTATATTAAAAAATAAAAACTCAAAGAAGTTTATAACAACTATTAGGAAACGTCTAATAGTCTATAAATGATATATATTAATGATCAACGTGACGAGCGGAGTCGATTTATTCAAAACTATCTGTCTGTTTGTTGGTATATACGCGAACATTGTATAAATCTACAAGTAACCAATCCTAAGATTTTCACTAATACACACGCAAAAATAGCCCACTTGGTACGGGTTGCCTCGAAAATTCTACTACTAAAAACACACTTGGTACGGGTTGCCAACCAATATTCTAGTACTAAAACGTCCAAATGACAGAAATCTGCTATAGTGTGTTGCCGTGTTATGTTTTAAAATTTATAATTTTTATAATGTTTTTATTCCATATTCAAATATTTTTCGGTTGTTTTAATTCCTAAAGATTAAATTTACATAGTATTATTTAAATTATTATTTATTGTATTGAAATATTATTAAATGTTTCCAATTTTATCTTTTTAAACTTACATGTTTATGTTTTTGTGAGTGAAAATTCTTTGTTTGTTGAATATTTAAATTCTTAGTTTACCGGTTTAGTCCTGGGGAACCGAACACTCAAAAAAGATCGGTAACGCGCCTATATTGCAACCTCAGAGGTGGTGAGAAAAAGCAATTAATATATAATAATCTTTTGTTTCGAAAATATTCTTGAAAGTTTTCATTATTATTTCCATTACAAATACATGTTCATTACCAAATTGTTAAACTACATCCTTTTATTTAAAACTCTGTGTCAAAAAAAGGCATATTTGATCAGGTGATCACGGCTGTTTCACACACATAGGAAAACAGCTGATTCTTTGGCTACTTGTAGGCTTATACAATGTACGCGAACTAGTCCCTCAGCTTTTGAGATATGAGTGTAAAATTTTGCTGAAGTCTTTTTTTTCTTGTTTTTCTTTGAAAATGCTTATATAAAAGCTCTTAAGAACCCATCATACTTGAACCTTAGGATACTGCTTTCGTACGCTATTCAACAACTGAGGTTACTGAGTGAACAGCGGGCTCCAAAAAACCCATTGTAAAATGAGGTCTAGTCATACTGATTCTCCGAGAAACACTGAGAGCCACTGAGAGGCAGAGAGAGCCAGTGAGAGACAGTGAGAACCGGTGAGAGAGATTGAGAACTACTGAGAACCAGTGAGAGCCATTTAAAAATACTGAGAACTGGTAAAAATGAAGTAGAGCCGTCCAACTTTACGAGGGGACATCGTAGAAGCAAGGAGCACTTGTGGCCCAAATTTTATAAAATATTTATTTTACTTTTTATACCCTAAACAGGTATTTTAAGTTTGAAACGATGTTTGCAACACCCAAAAGGACACGTCAGAGACCTTGTAAAAAATATTAATAAATGATCAGCATGACTAACTGAGTCTATTTAGCCATGTCCGTTTGTCTGTTCGTCCGTGTGTCCGTCCATACATACGCGAACTAGTCCTTCGGTTTTTGAGATGCGATCTAACATTTTGCGCACGTCCTTTTCTCTGCAAGTAGCTGCTCATTTATCGAAACGGAACATTCAAACTGAACGATCGGAATTAAGTGAAGGGTTTTATAGCTACGGTGCAACCGAAGTGAATGTTTTTTATTGTTAGTATACAAAATCAAATGTAAATAGTGTCTTAAAGGTATTTCATATTACGTCCAAAATTATCTAAATCAATCAAACACGTGTGCGAAAAATGAGTCAAATCGGGTCAACAATTTCCTTAGCCCCATATAAATAGCATAAATATTTTCGAACTTCCAGTTCACTTTATACCGCATCTATCGGTCTACATGTAAGAAATCTTAATAAAATTCAGAAATAATCTTATTCTAATAAAAATATTTTCTCTTGCGTTAAATGGATGAAATCACGGCGATGCTTTCCCTGGATTGGGTCCTTGCAAGCTGCAAGAGTATGAAATGTTCGGTTACACCTGAACTAAGACTTTTTTTACTTTCTTTCTGGTGCCGTAAGGGATCAATATCAAAATTTAGAAATTTTGTAAAACTAGTGGTAAGGCTAAAAAACATATTGCTATTTTATGAAACGTAATGTGATTATTTAGATGATTTTTTCACTTTAGAAACATTGGAAAAATGTATTCTCATTTTAGCCCTAATTTGAACTTCATTTAAGTAGAAAACTCGCTCCACTCGAATATCATATCAATGATTTTCAGCTTTCTTTAGTTAATATCTCCTTCTTTTAAATATCAGAGGTAAACAACTTCCTTTGATTTGATGACATAAGAAAAGCGCCCATTGTTACTACTTTATAAGCTTATACGAGTATGTATGTGAATATAAATGTATGTGTTTGGGTAGTTAAGAAGTTTAACAGCAACAACATAGTTACGCAGTTTAATTTTATCAAAGGGAGAAAGGGAGGGAGAATATGTATATTTCTTTTTTGATTATACTGCAAGACTCATACCAACTTATGCTTCATTTGCCACTCTCCAAAGTTTGATTTGAGCCAGTTATTTAATTGATTCGTTCTCTAAGTTCTAAAGCATCAAAATCAGATATATTATTGCTTGGAAGTATAACCCAAAATGGAATCTTAAACCGAAAAGAATGAAATCTGGTTGTTTCGAAGGCTTTTCATATTTGCTATGTTACGGTCTTTTAGGCATTTGAATATCTCTCTTGTAAAGCCACGACCCTTCAAGAGGTTTGATACATTTAAACGCCTGAATTATGGCCAATTTTTGAAGACTTAATTAAAACAAAAAAAAATAAATGTCTGATAATGAAACTCAGCATGTTTATGAAATACAAATTAGAATATGACAATGCGGTTAAAAAGTTTTTTTTTTTCAAAATGTCCGCCGTGGCAATCAATCTCTTGAGGCTCTCGCGGCAAAAGGCATCAATTGGCGGGATTTTTAGCTTCAGTTTCAGCTATCTGAAATAAAAAAAAGGTTGTAGCTTGTTCATTAAACATCTATCTTCTAGTTATGCGAAAAAAATAAAAAATCAAAAACTGGCACGCCTCAGACAAAAAAGTCGAAAAAGTCCATGGACGAGCTTCGAGTTGAGGCGGAGCAATTAAATGCATTTTTTCTTAATAAATAATGTGATTTTCGTTCTAAAAATTTACAGGCATATTTTTAAGATATTAAACTAACTACTGATGAAAAAAAAAATCTTAAGGTCTTTTGTATATAGGAAAAAGTCTCACGGAGATATGTCTGGCGATGGAGGTTTGGGCATCAATATAGTTTTGTCTTTGGCTAAGAATTCACAAACAGATTCTTTGATCTATTTCTTTTAACAAACGAAAATCGCCAAGCACATAAAAACGCGTCTAACCTTAGCGGCTGCTACAATGAATACATCTTAACATCTTACAAGTAGTGTAAAAAAATTGATATACATTTAATGTTCAAAGTATTGCCCATCTTTCTGGCAGTTTGTGGATCCCATCCCAAAAGAACTTCTCCGGCTTGGAGTTCAAGAAAGAATCGAGCCAATTTCTGATACCCTGTTCTGAAGTGAAGCGTACTCCGGTGAGAGCATTCTGCATTGATATGAAAAAGTGGTAATAGGAAGGTGCTATGTCTGGGCTATAAAGCGGGTGAGGTAGAACTTCCCACCCACAGTTTTCCAAATAGTTTTTAACTGGCCTTGCAACATGTGGCCGAGCGTTGTCATGATGAAAAATTATTGATTCGTGTCTGGTCGCATATTCTGGTCGTTTTTCCGCGATGGCCTTTTTCAAACGAATCAATTGTTTTCGGTAGAGGTCCCCATTGATCGTCTGATCCGATTTCAATAGCTCATAATTGAGCACACCCTTGTGGTCTCACCAAATACATAGCATAACCTTGGCACCATGGATATTGGGCTTTGCCGTGGATGTCGATTTCCGGCCCGGCTTCACATACGATCTCTTGTGCTTTGGGTTATCATAATGAATCCATTTTTCATCGCCTGTGACAATCCGATGCAAAAATGACTTCTTTTGGTGGCGTTGAAGCAACATTTCCGACATGCAGAATCGAAGTTCGACGCCTCTTGGCTTTAATTCATAAGGCACCCAATTTCCATGCTTCTGGATGAATCCTAATGATTTTAATCGTCTGGAAACGGTTGCTTGATCAACTCATAATACTTTTGCAAGTTCTCCTTGCATCTGGCATGCATCTGCGTCGAGCAATGTCTCCAATTCTTCGTCTTGAAATATTTTTGGCTGTCCGGGTCGTTCTCCGTCGTCTAAGTCGAAATTGCCACTTTTGAACCGTGCAAACCACTTTTGGCACGTTCGTTCGGCTAAAACATGGTTACCATAAACGTCCAGTAAAATACGATGGCTTTCGGTAGCACTTTTATTCATGTTAAAGTAATGAAGAAGAACTCCCCGCAAAAACACTTTATCTGGTACAAATTTCGATATTTTCAAATGAATGAAACAAATTGTTGTTCACACTAAAACAAATGACATCTACTGAAAACGACGCGAAATGACAGTACCTTTGAAATGAATATAGCCACAGCCGCGAAATAATACTAGTAGAGCCCTCTCTTAGAAACCCGCACGAATTAATGCATACACCCAATATATTAACATAATAAAATAAAATTTTGACAATTGTACTCTCCACACTCACGAAATTATACAAACTCCAGTTGTTGTTCGAACCGCAACTCTCCGACGTGATTTATACCAGTTTATTCACTTTCCAAATTCTAAGTATTGTTCTTGCTGATCTCCCTGGTTTTTTGATCCATTTCAATATCTATTTCAATCTAGCAAACTCATTTAACAAGATTCTACTGTCGAAGTTCATGCTAATATATAACTCTCTCATAAACTGAGTTGCCACCATTTGCGAAATGTATAAATATATTAAATTTATATATAAACACAACATTGTATTTACATGGCAGCATGTGCAGCACATTAGCATTAATGTAGGAATATAGTAGAACAAAAATTCTCCATAAACACTATATACATATAACATATATGTATAGATAGATACATCATACGTATGCATTGTAGTTATATTGAGAACTTGTGAGTGCCTGACTTTCGCTGCTGAAGCAGAGAACTTAAAACAATTGTTTTAAGTTCTCTGGCTGAAGTGGTTGCATGTTTCAAAGCACAAAATTGTATTTCACAGTCTGCTGATTTCTCGTTATTCGAGGATATCATCATATATAATTTGTTTACATATATGTACATACATATACAGTATTTATGTATCGTATATAGACCTATATACTTGTATATGTTTAATTGTCGCTAAACTGTGAGTTCTGACTGTTGTTATAATAAATACTCGTACACAACCGCTTTTATGTGTAGAATAGATGTCTGTATATAAATATGTACCGTTTGTTATCTAAATATATTCTCGAACATTATGTGTAAGTTGAGTTTCATATGAATGACCTAATTGTGTGCCACGCACAGCACGTGGTTGAAGCATTCGAGTTCGGGTTAATTTTGCTGATTACCAACATTACCGGCCGGAGAGCACCAAAGTGGAAATGCTGCTAGAAGATGTGGCAAATGGATAAGACAAAATGTGCGAGAAATTGAGAAAGTTAATTAGTAAAAGCACGATTTTCAGATCGAAATGAAAGATAAGAGAGGGATTGTATGAATAAGAAGAGGTAGCGAATGCAACAAGTGGCTATTAGCAACATATGTTTTTGGATTATTATTATTCCATTTTCAAAGATTATCTACATAAATATTATCGTGCTTGACTGGCATTTATTGGAATAAAGAACATCCAATATCAACAGTGCTCAAAATGTGTAAATAGTTGGAATCTCAGATAAACAATACCTAGTCCAATGCAGACCACGCAGGGTTCAAGCAAAAAACGAGATTAAATATAAGCCCCGAATTCGGTAATAGAAGAGAGATGGAAAGTATGTGGATGTATTGATAAATAATGATAGAGAGAGAGGGCGTATAAAATCGGCAAAAAACTGAAAATAGAATTATTAAAATTAAATTTGTCTTTTTCCATCAAAAGTTGTATTTTACCTTGCCTAGTAAATGAGACTGATCTGCTAAAAAAATATTTATAGATCAATTCCATATAAGTACTATTTGCTTGGTTGTTTCCCGTCTTTAGAAAGTTTGTAAATCTATAACAGCCTTCAAACCTCTTAGCTTTTTATCATAATATTAATATCTCCAGCCTCAATGGTTGTGTTGTTAGTCTTGACTTTTAACAATTGCTATTTGCAATAAATACTACAAATTTACACTTTATAAGTCTACCATCTTAGCCGTGGGAAGGGCACATAAAGGAGTACTATTTCAGGTATTCGAAAGAAAAAATTTTAGAAAGATTTTAATCGATATTAACTTGCAATATGTCCAGACGTAGGAAGTACTATTGGGGAGTCAGCTAAAAACTAAATAATATTTCCAATCAAGAAAAATAAGATAAAGTGATATGTGAAAAGACGTTAGAAAGGAATGAAATGTAAAAAAATCGTACAACTTTTGACTATTTGGTAGCCGATTTTTTCAGTGTGTGTGACGCTTTGTGAGGTTATCGGTAGTTTTCTCTGTCGTCTCATGTTGACCACATCTGACGCTGATTCTTAAAAAAGATTGGATTTTAAGATGAGTGAAAGGTAGCAACTGCAAGGTAAATATTATGTAACGCAGAAGACCTTAGTATAGGGATTAGATGAAATACTACGCAATATAGCAGCAGTGGGCCGATATACAGATGCCCACCAATTACACTGGTCAACCAAAACATTTTTTGTTTTGCGCATAGGCTTTACATATTATATTCTTTACGATTACAAATCGAAAACATTTGCTATTTAAGGGGGTCATCCCATGTGATGGCCTGTTTATTAGAGATTTTTTTGGTTTTTTTATTTTATACGACCTCTAAATAGATAGAGCTTTAAGTGTGTTATCATTAACTAACATATACTTCGAAAGTATACAATACAATATATAGTATACATTTTATGCTAAAAATAATGTGTAGAACATGAGTTATAGCGTTCTGAGCACTCGCGTCACGAAAAAATTGGCTCGCACCTCCAAAACGCATTTAAGGTAGTAATCTGGTAACATGCATTTTTTAATGCTTTTTTCGGAATATTTTATTTGAAAAAATAAAATTTAATCAGTTTCATTTTGTAAAATTGTTTCAGGCTGTAAAATTGAAATTTAGCGACAAAGAAAGATATTAGTTTCTGCGAGAGCAATTAATGAGTAGAATAACTTATCATCCGGGCCAACCTTAATAACATTGTTTCGAGCAAAACGCGTTTGAAGTTTTATGTACCAACAGATTAAATATGTTATGTAATAACAGCGCGTACTACTACGAGACGCTCACGTATAGGTGCTATAAATTCGTCAATGTTTTGCTTTTTGTTCTATGGGTTTTTACAATGTATTCCTAATATATAGTACTTTAGAAAAAAAGTCGATTTTTCACATCAAGTTACCAGACTACTAACTTAAAGTTTCAAGTCTGTTAACTCAGCGCTTCGAACAGCTCATTCTTCTAACTGCTGTAACTTTATAACGACTTAGAATTTTTAAAAATCACTTTACTACCATTTTATCCTGATCTGCCATCGACGTCCGTTTCAACATCACATTCAGAAAAAATCCTTCACCTGTGTTGGAAAATCAATTACTCTCTCAGGACAGCCTTTCATCACAGAATTCATCTGTATTAATACATTCCGAATTCGTTCTTGAGCCAAAAATACCACATCTCATCTACTCTGATGATTTCAATGATTTCATATGACTCTTAAATCTATCAAAAACTAAAGCAGAGTTATTGGCATCGCGGTAAAAAAAATAAAATTAACGGTACTCTGATGTTCGAATATCCTATATTATATATAATACTTGTGGTTTATATAAGGCCCTACTACCGAACATGACTGGAAAATTTAAACTTTTCATTTTTAAACATTTGGAGTCTATTTTAAAATGACAATTTTTAGATTGTTTCCCAAATGGATTATCGCTATCTTTTAATAAATTACACTACTCAAGAAATCTGAAAAAATTTGCGACTGCTATATACAAAGTTTTTATACCTTGAACGGGGCATACTAAGTTTGCTACGAAAAGAAACGTCGGAGACCCTATAAAATATGTAACCGCCGATATCGTACCACTGTAGCATATAGCTGCCATACAAACTGGCCACTCAAGGTCAAGTTCTTTAGGGAATATTTTGTATTTGGGAAGAGTATTATAGTTCCGGTGCAACCGAAGTTAACTTTTTTTTGTTTATATATAAAATCAAATTCAGAACAAATATATATTCTTATTATTATTTTAAGGTATTAAAGCAACAAAAATAAGGTTTGTATAACCCGTTCGAATAATGCTTTAGCTCGGATCAGCGTTATCAACAGTAGAGATCTCTGGAACTTATGCAGGAAAAGCCGATTTGCCAGACATCTCCAAAATACCTTTACTCCTAACGAGTTTAGTGACGGTTTTAGCGTTGCAGAAGTCAGCAAATTTTGAGAAGTTGCTCGTTAGAGAGAGCTTATAATCACTGAAATAGATGCTGTAGAAGTACAGGAGGAGATCAAAGCGTTGGATAACAAAAAAGCATGTTATTACAGAATTAATGCACTAGCCTTTAAAGCACTTCCAGGAAACGTAATCTGCATGATTGTTAAGCTCTGTATGGGGCTCTCCTAGTGTGAAATTTTGGAAAAATAAACTTTTTGTACTTTGAAAAATAACATACTAAAATTTCAAATGGATATCTCAAATAGTTTCTGAGTTACTACCGTTTAAAGGGCAGCCGCTCAGTTTATTCAGCAAAATCAGTTCGTCTTTTTCTCAAAACTGCATTTTTCGAATAAAAATAAATTTTTTTTTGATGAAATTTTGTATATAATAACCATTAGCTGATCGGTTTAAAACTCATCTTCCCTTGGTCGTTTAACCTCAATGAACTTATCACAAAGGGGCGTATGGAATTATATGGCAAAGTTATTGATTTAGATCTAAAGGCGAAGAACCCAAGGTGCCTTTTGTACCATCTTGTGTACGTTTAGGTATTCTTCTTACCGGGCTCTTTATCGTGAGCATACTTAGGAGAATTGTCCAGTACTTTCTATGCTTTTCTGAAGGGAGAATTCACAGAATACACGCGTTTCTCTGGTGGAATTGATTCTCTTCGATGTGGCATCATTAAAGTCTTTACGTTAAACTCACAAAGGTTTGCAGTTCTGTTTTGCTTATTTTGCAAATTGGAAGCGTTCAGTTGCGATTTTTCCAAATATTTGTCAATGCAAACTATTAAAATGTTTCAGTAATAGTTATTTTACAAAAACATAAACTGTTTATTTATTTTCGCTTACCAGCAACAAATTGTGTAATTGAATTTTCCTCCGAGTGTGGTTGTCCTTTTCCGTCTGAATTTGCAATTGGATATTTGATTGAATGCCATTGCATAAGTGAGTGCTTGCCAACCCACACATGCATGCGTTTCGGTGACTGCATAATTGATGTGATATCTGTTTGCAATGGCTACACCTGCGTGAATACAATATATGCACATAAACAAGCACACACACATATACACATACAATAAATGTGCGTTTGCCTTTGCAAAATTGATGAAATGCAAACAATAATAAAATGCAAATGTAACAGCTGCAAGGTGTTAGTGATTGTGGATGCTAGAGAGTGTGGTTGGCAAAGTGTGAAAACATAAGAGGACACTGAGCGGCCTAAAAACACACACACATATACCATACATACATATATGTACTTTTCTATGGGTATGTGCTATTTTAAATACATTTATGAGATATTTTAAGCAATGGAATTTTTTTCGGAAAATTTTTCAAAACAGCAATAAAAATGTATTGCTTGAGAAATTAGATCAAGAGACCACTGTTGTAAAAAATTAGATAAGATAATATATTAGTATTTAAGATATATAATTACAATTGGCATAAGCGCATTTCCATATAATAGAAAACTAGTTTTATAAAGTTTAAGAGACATACCTAGTGTGACAGTCTAAAGCAAGGCGATTTTTGAGAATCAAAAAGCAAAACTTCTTTATCAATTGCTTACAAATTTTAAGCATATACTTTTAAAAATGCATAAAAAAATATTAAGTACTTTTCGAGGTGCATCCGATCTCCGGCGGCGCAAAAACAAAGTCCTCCACTGTCGCAGTGATTCCAGGCTTCTCCGTAGTTGAAACCTAAAAATAATGATAGTAGGCTTTCATGTGGAGATCTTCTCTTTTAACTTCTGACAATGTTCTGGTTGATATATCCATTTCCCATGACATAATTTTTAAGGGGATTTCTGCAAATGCTTTCTCGAACAGCTTTTGTGGCTGACTTGGCTCTATCAAAGCCGGGGATCATTCAGGTGATCGAAAAACCTTAAATTAAACTAGGCAAATCATCGACGTGATTTAATCTATTGTAGGCAAGAGGAAACACTGTTATTAGAAATATATTATTTCTGAATTTCATTAAGATTTCTTACATATTGACCTACAGATGCGATATAAAGTGAATCGGAAGATCGAAATTATTATGTTATGTAATGTTGACCCGATTTTACCCATTTTTGTCACAAGTTATTGGTTATTCATGTGCAAAACTTTAGATCGAAATCTCAAAAACGGAAGGACTAGTTCGCGTATGTACAGACGGACGGACAGAAGTTTACGTCATGCAGGGCGTCAACGCTTTTTGCGAAATTTAATAGATACATCAAGTATCAAGCAATCTAATTCTGGTACTTCATTCAGTCTCTTGAACTGCGAAACCCCTTTGATAGCTAGGCCGAGTTCTAGTTAAGGTCGGACAGAAGCAGTGTCGATATTCGAGCGTCTCTCTCATGCTTACTTCCCTGCACTTTCTACATGTGTCATCGTTAATAATGTCTATACGTCTTTTCGAAATCATGTGAGCAAAAAGTATGCATGTTTTCCTTCTGCTCCCTCGCAGATGACCTTGGCGATAAAGCATGCCGCAAAGGCATTCCATCTCACTCTGATCCGTCTGTTAGCCCTTTCGAACAGCAGCATATATGTAGCTACCATACAAACTAACCGATTGAAGTGAAGTTCGTGTATGGAAATGTTTTTTTATTTGTGAAGGGTAATCTAGCTTCGGTGCAACGGAAATTAACGATTTTTCTTGTTTTTTGGGTGAATTTTTACCGTTAATTTCCAGGGTTCAATTATGAAAAGGTATATGTATTTTCGTGTATTATTAAGACACTTTTTTCATATTTCATATTTTTTCGCTTGAAAAGCTTCTTTGCTCTCATTACGCTTGTATGCGTACTTCCACATCAATTCACAGTAAATTAAATACTAATTAAATAAATTGAGAACAAATACGGATTAAATTCTTCGAATATTGTTAACCATCGAATTATAAACACTGGATACATGATATCTTTCTTTTAACATATCATTTGATCTCTGAGCTCTACAATATTAACCGGATTAATTAACGCTCACTCATATTGGAGTGTGTGTGGTCGACATTGTTTCAACTTAAATATCACAACCACTACTTAGCCATTAATAAATTAATAATAAATAATTATTTAAAAACAGATAATTACTGTGTTGTAGTAACTTTTGCGACTGGATGTAATAAATGATTACATATCCATTTATACACATACACATATTATCTTTACCTCAAATATTTACATGGATGCCTGCATAAATAATTGTCTTGAGAATTTGCTTGAGTAAGTTTATTTGTGTTGTTGTTTTGGTGGCAACTGTGGTTTACCACAAACAATAGCAGCTGTTCGCAGCCAACCTTGCTTGCCGTCTTTCTATACACAACGCTTCTCTACCGTTAAAACGCAGTGTATTAAATATATATTATGTTAAATATATATATATGTATGTACATATACAATTATGAGGTTTCGTGGATGTGTGATGGATCTGGGCTTGTGGAATACTTTAACATTTATTAATGTTGGTGTTTTAATATCAGTGTGGACCTGTATTGTTTGTATTGTTTGTGTTCAGTTGGTACGACGAAGCTCTTTTTAAGCCAGTGAGAGTAAGTTTCCAATGTTTAAAAGTTTCTACTGAAAATGAGAATACACCATATGTAGCTAGTATATGGGATGTTTAGACAGCAGCTGAACACGCTAAACGGTGAGAAAAGAATTTCGTGCATGGAAAATTAAACTTTGCTAAGAAGTTTTCTCTATATCTGTATTAAAAGCAGATAAATTTGGATATCCCTCAGGAATTTTTCTTTAAACTTCGAGTTTTTTTTTATATTTCTAGATATAACTCACAAGAGTAGCGAATATCATACATTTGTTTTCTCTTCCTAAGTATTTTACATTCATCATCCAACACCTTCGCTCTACACTGCTTTAGACTTGACGAATCAGCATTTGCTCATTTGTTCTTTTTATTCTTCTTTCGTAGGTTCAAAACGATCGTTAAGTCGGTTTTTTGTTTCATGTAGAATACAGGTGTCGTATTATTATACTTTTGCAACATTTTTCAACAGAGTAGATATAATAGTTTTGCTCACCTAACGGTTGTTTGTATCGCGTAAAACTAATAAAGTTAGACATAAGGTTATTTATATATTATATAAATGATCAGGATGAGGATATGAGTTGAAATTCGGGTGCCTGTCTGTCTGTTCGTTTGTGCAGTCTATAAATTGAGATATCGTAATGAAACTTGGTACACGTGTTCCTTGGTAAAAAGCGAAAACGAGTTCGTAGATGGGCGTAAGCGGACCACTGCCGCGCTCGCAAAACGTCATTAAACGATAACCATAACTAAGCTCTATATTAAGACACAAAATGGGTTTTAAGTACAGGGTATCGTATAGCAAGGGACACCTGTGGGCTAAAACATGGCTCGATAAGACGTTTAATGTACATTTCTCTTTAACCATTTAAGCTATTATAACAAAATTCGATCAAGGTAAATCCTTTAAGCGCCCCTACCGACACTGTAAAAATTAATGAACTCGGATGATAACCTCGCTCACTCATCATATAACAGTCGTGTTAAAAACTACTACAAACGCGATAAATCAATAAATCAGAAACATAAAATGTTACAATCGAGAACGGTAGGAGAGGCATTTATAGAAGCTGCTGTCAAAATTTTACAATGGGCGTGGCACGGCCCACATATTGGTGAGAATCCATATCTCAGGACCTGTTCGACCGATTTCGGTAAGTAGCATTATTCTGACATTTCTATGTCGCAGAGCAACCACGCCTACTTCTCATATAACACAATTTTAAATTCCAACTAATTCTTTAACTTTCCAGCAATAATTTTTGTAATTAAGTACGAATTAATGTATCGAGATAAAGCTTTTCTCGAATACTGCCTTGGAAGTCTGCCAGCTTATTACCAAAAATTATCCAAATCGAACCAAAACTGTTCAGGCTTCCCATGTACCGAATATATGGACCCAATTTCCTATTGCGAACTTTTTTTTATCGAGAATATAGGTCGATTTGTGAGATTTATTATAAAATCCTTATCTGAATTGGGTTGAATCGATTCAATAATTCCTTTGTCCCCATATACCTAATAAAAGCATTTTCGAACTTCCGGCTGAATTATACCACATATATCGGCCAATATGTGATTTATCTTAATGAAATTGAAACAGCATGTTTTTCTAATAAAAAAGTATCTTTGTGCATGAAATGAATAAAATCTAATGAAAAGTTGTCTTAGCCGCCATAAAACTACTATCAGGATTTTCAAACACCGGGCTGACTTCATCCCACAAATATTGTTGATGGTATGTGAGGCATCTTAATGAAACTCAGAGAGCTTCTTTTTCTGTTAATAATTTGTAGTAGTGCCAGAAATTATTACAATTACCCCAACTCTCGTATTCTACTTGTATGTGCATATGATCCTCTTTGTACCAAACCTTATGCCGAATATGTCGGTCAGTGTATGAGTTAAATATTTATAAAATGGCTTGAATTACGATCCTCTGGTTGACGTTTTGCAGCTGCAAAGTTGCAAAAGTATGAAATATTCGGTTCTATCCGATTTTATACCTTTCTTACTTGTTTGAAATTAAGTTTTGCAAAGGAGGTATTTTTCTCGGCTTTGGTGCGAGTTGCATGAGTATAAAAAGATGTACACTCAAATTTAGGCCTGCCTTACCTTATTGACGGATGTCTTCTTTCAGATTCACTAAAATAATTTTTTAAAAGCCGGAGAAATATTTTTAAAACAACAGATATTTCGGATTAATTTTCTTTCACAGAAAAACTTTCACGAGTAATATAATTGCCGAGTTTTTGTTCATTCGAATCAAGTCAAGTATTTATTCGCCTCATCTTGGAGAAAAGTGCATTACGCTTCACTTTCATAAGTCTGAAATTTAAAATGTCTTTTCGTATAATATGATTTTTTGAGTCTCTTTATTTTAATTTATAATATTTTCAGTTATCAAAGCCTTTCTATGTGTGAGTGTGACCAAAGTTTTACTCGAACTGTATTCAAAATTTATTTTATTAATAAAATTGTTGTTTTTAACTAGCAAGATTTGAAAAAAATATTGGGAAATATTATGAGGCTCTAGTGTATTGAGTGGCAATAGACCCCTATAGGGTAGGGCAAAGCTTGACTGTGGAACCTGTATTTGGTAGTAGTAGAAGTGCAGTGTTTAACTACAGGCTTGTTACAAGGGAGCAGGAATCGATAACATCTAAATGAGTACTAAAATAAAATTTTCAAAAAAAAAAATTTTTCACTGGCAGTTTGTCATTTCACTGGTCAGAGGTTATAATCACCTTAAGCGCATGATAGTTAATATTTAAGCTGAGTGTATATTACAGAATATCAACGCTTGGAACATAATTCTATAACTACAACTTACAAGCGCCTTGATATTTAGCGTTTATTCAGCTATTATTATGAGCTGCATAAGTGTTGAAGTTCAAAAGACCTGAACAATTTATGGATGTCTTTAAAACTGGAATACTACTTTGAGGCCCAGAGAGGTATTTTGTCACATTCTCTGGGACAGATAATATTTTTAGCAGTGCATTAGACGAAGAGTTTCCCTTTGCTCCCCCGCGGAGCCATACGATACTATATTTACATTAAAGAGAAACTTCCATTTTATGATGATAATATTCAAAATTCCACTAAAAAATTGTCTATTAAAAATACAGCATATCAAATAACTCTCACATCAGCGCTCACTCCACCTCTTTCAGCCGCAACTTTTGCTCTTACATTTGATCTCCTTTCGGTTATGTAAGCGTGTCCACAAGCTTCACGGCAGGCAATTTTGCCAATTATTTTAATTGGCAACAAATACTTCGGCGGAAAGACGAAAAGTCAAAAACCCTACTCAAGTTAGGCGGCGGTGGAGTGAGGTCTTCAGACCGATTGGCCGCACCAACTGCTAGTGGAGTGCTTCGCGTACACGCTCGACCGACCAGCGGCTTTGTGGCAACATCTCGCAGTTTGCTGAGTCTCAAGTATGCGCTGGTCGCCTTTGTGTTCGGCCTTTTTTTGTAATATTAAAGTAAATAAAATGTTGTATAAAATCCGACATTTTACAAAATGGTATATATATTAATATATGTTTGTGTATGTGTGTTTTACTTTCATAAAGCATGGACATACTGAAATTGAAAACGTGCTGAAAATAGGTTTTATGCGATATGCCATAAATAAGCTGGCATACACAAAATATTTTTAACTTACAATATTATGTAGTGAGCTAATAATGTATATGTATGTTAAGAATATTCTGTTTAAGGTGGCTTTTTGTTTCAATGGAAATTCAAATTTGAGTATTTGGTTAGCAAGGAGGCTTAGATCGTGTATAGAGTCTAAAATTTAGAAAATAAGTCTATACGTAAAAATATGTATGTTGTTTATTCTAAATATCATACTCATATCCACTTAGTAACGGTATATTCTTAAACAGCTACAGCGATTTCTTTCGGCAGGATGTTTGGTACAACTATCTAACATAAGTTACTGTTCACTGCTATCGAATTAAAACCGCGACTTCAGGAAAACATGCCTCATAAGACTAATTCGTCAAACCCTGGTAGCCATAACTTGGTATGTTTATCTTAAATAATAATACTATATCTATATCTATATCTATATCTATATCTATATCTATATCTATATCTATATCTATATCTATATCTATATCTATATCTATATCTATATCTATATCTATATCTATATCTATATCTATATCTATATCTATATCTATATCTATATCTATATCTATATCTATATCTATATCTATATCTATATCTATATCTATATCTATATCTATATCTATATCTATATCTATATCTATATCTATATCTATATCTATATCTGTATCTATATCTATATCTATATCTATATCTATATCTATATCTAGATCTAGATGTTTGGGCTGAAACTTTATCATTTGTCATCCGATTTATATGAGGTAGGTGCACACCTCTTATAGATTTAATTTTTCCCCGCAAGTTTCCATAACACTTGGTGATTTCAAAGCCTTTTCATGCACAGGTACTCATACACGTCCATGCACATATGTTCATATTGCTACCGTGTTTATGCTACAACTTCGCAGTACCTTTAAGTATGCAATAAACACTATCGGCGTAATCCAAATGTAAAGCAAACACCACCTTAATTCCGAAATCAATACGCTTTAAACTATTGACAAGTAAATAAACAGTAGTTTTCGTAGTATAATTTCAGGCGCGTAAGCGGTGAGGCAGCACTGTAAGCTAGAATGTATGTGCCTGAGTGTGCGTATGTGTACATAAAGTTCTTGGATAACTCATAAGACGAACTCAATTTGACTTGTTTAAGTACGCGATGTGTATGTGTGCGTATATATTTGTCGGTGTTATTCATGCTTTGGGCAAATGCCGCCAGTGCGCAAATACACAAGAGGAATAACGGCACATACACATATTGCAGACACTTACGACAGCTGGATAAAACAATTAGTTGGCCAACACTAAAGAAAAATTGTTCAACGTGGTTCTTGGGTTGGTCCACTTGCGTCTGAAAGAACAGCTCTGGTCGCTCTAATTCCAGAAAAAAAAGCACACATGAGGCTTATTGCGCTTTTAGACGTTGAGGGTAATATGAACGGATATTAGGATGATTCTACCCATATATTCATTCGGTATGCAAAATATTTTATCAAATTACCTTATTTTTGTTAATCGGAACTCAACCCGAATTCAACTCTGATATTTGACTTTTTACTTTGTGCACTTGTTTTAGCTTCTTGTCTCCATTTTATTTTTATTATCGATAATTTTTGTTGGTAGACTGATGGATTAAGGTGCTTACAAACCAATAATTATAAATATAATAAAACTGCATTTTTCAAATATACAACGGTTGTCTTTCTGTATTCTGTATTTCTTTACTCTAATTCGTCCTTTACCCCATTTGATCTAATTCCGATATTTCTTCACTCCATTCACGCCAATTCTCTCACGAGAACAAACTTCCTCAATGCATAAGAGCTTCTCTTTCAAAGCCAACCCTCTAATAATCAATAGAGTTCGTCAGCCTTACTAAAAATTCTTGTATAAGTACAGCCCAGAGCTCATACCAGAAAAGTTTTGTATTGCTTTGAACATACTTTTGGTAGCTCTTAAAGTTCAGTAAGTATCGTTACAAACACTGCTCCAGTTTTGAAAACATTTTCCAACAAGTATCTTCTGCGCAATGAATGTGACTTCAAACCCTGAGCAGTAACTCTTACAAAGTGGAACTGAGAGTACAAAAGTTACTACTTTTATTTGAGCAATACTTAAAATAGTTTTTCTGTTCAATCTTAGGCTAAAGCAAATGCTTAATTTCTATCTATTTTAATTATCACTCTTTTATTCTTTATATACCTTCCATTCGTTCAGTAGGTAATTTTAAAATGTTGTAGGCAGAACTCTACAACTGTAGACACCAGCTCAAATATTTTTGTAGCATGTACTTGGCGTACCCTAATCGAGCGATACGCCACTGGGTGTGCCTGTCGCAGCTTTTTCGGCGTGCGAAACTCGGTGGCTTAGCACTAAACTCATTCAAGTCCTGTGCAAATTTCGTTGAACCACTGAGCTGAAAAGAAGAACTTTTGATATTTTCACAAACTTATTTTTTCGGTCACTCCACAACAGCAACGGAGAAGTGTTTAGCTACATACTCTTAGCGTTGTTTTATTTATTTTTGGCTCTTTAACGTTTTATCAGGCATTTGAAGTTTTGGTTTCGGTATATGTTTCCGTTTTTGCCGAGTGTTTGTGCGGGCTGTTACAAACACACTCATCATTTTCGCATTACCCACACTTGAGGCCGTCTTACTTTGTCCATTAGCAGCAAGTTAATATATGTTTTGCTTTGTTGTTTTCAATTGCAAGTTGTCGGCTTGCGCGCCTAACATCGCGCTAATGTATCCCTCTCCACACAAACGTTTTGGGTGTGTGTAAGTGTGTGTGAGTCTCGCGTCTGCCACGCATTAAAATGAGTGGATTTGCGCTTTAATTTTGCCTTTGTTTTGAGTTAATAAATCATATTGGGTTTTTCTCATGGATAACTTTGCAGCGCTTAAACTAGCGCCTAAAAGTATTTTAAGTTTTTTTTTCGAAATCATGCGCAAGCAAGTTCGTTACGTTTACCAGTTAAAGTAGGCTTATCGGGGTAAACTTTACACTTGCTCCCCATTTTGCAGCTTGTGCGCTCTTCCTTGTCTATACAAGTAAAGCCTGCGTGCTTTTGGAGGCATGAAATCGCATAACTCATAACATACATCCAGGCGCTTATTTAATGTTCAAAGAAAATAGACCATTAGCTGAGCTGCGTGTAGTCAAGTGGACTATTGTGTAAACACTCTGCGCTTTAAAGCGCAAACAAACTTCATATCTGAGAACCAAAATTTAAAACTTTTTTTCTTATTGGGTTCATTCGGTTAACCATCTGGTCAGAAGCGAACTCTCCGTGTTGCTGCTGACGCACATTAGTATCGTCTATCCCTGTACTTTAATATCATTATTCACCATTTAGACATTTGGACTTTGCTGTGACATTTCCTGCTCAACATTTTGCTTACTCATTTGCGCATTCATTCATTAATTTATCCATTTGTTTGCTCATCTCTGAGCTTTTAATGTTTGCTTTCAAAAGTTTCCTAAGTAAATTGTGGCGAATTTTCGGCGTTTTTAATCTGCTGGTAATTTCCGTGCCTCTTGCCTCGATATCTTCCTATGCATACTTAATTTGTGTTGGCAACCAAAATTGTCAACTAAATTTTTGGCCGAAACTTTTGAAGGACAACTTCCGTTGGTGAATACGAGGCCACGAAGTAGGGTGGGCGTTGTGTAGATTTAAATGTGTTTTGGTCAGTCTCTGTAAGTAAGAGCGTGAAGCGTGTTGAATATTAATTTCTGGTTGTTTTTCTTGAAGTAATTTGATTGGCCTTTGAACTATTAAGGCATTTTTTTTATAACTTGAAAGCTTGTATTTGTTGTGAACTACCCCTTGCAAGATAGCATTTCCATGGATGGAAGTAATGTTTATAAAAATTCAAATGATGAATTATTTTTCACGAATAATGCGCAAATACAAGAAGGTCGGGTTAAGAATTCACTGATTTGATGGTACTATGGAGGAGTTTATGACAGTAAACAATATACTTTTAACAATGCACAAAATTGCTTAGTGATAAATTAATTTGGTATCTGCTAAACGCTCACATTACTAAAGTGCGTCGAATATAAACCCAAATAATGAAATATCGTTTGCAATTTAAGGGATGTCAGCCAGCTAGGCAGATTGTTCGACTCTTATTAGTTCCAAAATGTTATGAAATCAGTTATTGCTTAAAGGGAATCCGTGTTGAGAGGTTAACAATTTTGGTGGAAAGCAATCACCGAAATTTTCTAGAACAAAGCTGCGTATACTTATATTACTTTCTTCCAAACCGTCCCACTTTTTCAAACTGAAATACTTTGGATTATATAACTTCAGTTAACTTGGAAATTTAGCTAGAATCGAAATTAATGTTGATATATGAGGGTTTTGAGCCATCTTTAGAAGTTTTTTGGTATCAAAAAAGCCGATTTACAATTATCTCTGTAAGTACATATGTATATGGGATAATGGAACATGATGACTGTGTGACTGCATACTGGAAAGAAGTAGTGTTTCTCAGGGTCAATAGCCACTATTCCTTCTCTGACCATGCGTGTTTGCCTCGTAGATCTTAGTTAAAAATTGGGGTCTGTAGTATTGGAAATTTCAACTACTTCACTGTTCAGAGCTCTGTTGTAAATTCAGTAAGTTAGATGGAAATTGAACCAATCCAATTATTCCAATAGGTAACTTCTTAATAAGGATTGCAGAAGTGACACAAACTATAACTAGGCAATGTATTTAGTTAAAAAATAACTGCGGAATGTAAGGGAAGCTAAATTCTCTAGAAAGTGCTGACGCGAATTGGAACTGAGGATACAAATTCTGGATGTACCTTAAATGTAGAAGCATTGCATTCCACGCAGAAACGTTGTCACCAGATGTGCTTTGAGCTCACACCACAAACTTTTCTGAACACTTTGGGCGAAGGCTGCCTGACTTGCTTGATCAACTCGTTTAAAGTACTAAAAAATTTGTTTCCCCAGATTTGTCTTTCCCGAACTTGAAATTCCACTTATCGTAAAAAATTACGAGTATCAAGCGTCTTTCACACACCGATTACGTGCGAATTACTTGTAATTGTTATTGATAACCTCAAAATAATTACAACAATTACGTTCACAACAACAACTTCAACTTATTTCATTTTAGCAAATGCCAGTTAATTGCTAGTGCCGATTATTTCGACGAAATTATAAGCCGAACAATGCAAGTGAAGCATATATATTTTAGAAAGACGAGGAGGAGCGGAGGTGGATACAGTCGATAAAACGAAAGAACGGAAATTCAGTGAGCGTGAAGAAATCGATTTTCATTAAGCACAAATTACGGATAATAAATACAAATTAAATACCAAATGAAATAATTTATTTACGAGCAACCAGAGAAATTTTAGCTAGGCACAACAACAATGCGAGGACAAGTAAAGCAACGCCGAAAAAATGACAGCAATAGCCACGGTAAACCGCGACACGGAGCGGTGAGAGAAGCGAAAACAGCTTAACCGCCCACAAAAACGTACATATATATATATATATATATATAATATATGTATATATATATAATATATGTACGTTTATATATCATATAGTTGGCAGTGCGTGTGTGGGTGCTATTCAAGCAAGCCGTCAAACCAAATTAACAAGCCAACGTGGCGACCGATACAACGACAACCAAAACCAGAACAGACAAATTGTTGACCAATTAAGCGCTGACAGCAGCGGTGGCGATGGTGCTGGTGGCATTGGAGGCTTCGGTGGGCAACGGTGGTGTGTGTTGTGAATTTTAGCCTCAGGTTGTTATTGTTGTTTCAAGGTTTTTGTGCGTAACAAAAGTTACATAAATAGCATCACCACTAACAAGTTTGCGTAAGCGATTCGCTGCTACAACAGCAACAACACCAATAACAAGTGGTCAGCGTTGTCACACAACCACAGCGACCGCATTGCATTAAGCGTGCAACAATAACAACATTAAATAAGCATAAGCATAGGCGCTGTTAACAAAATGATAAATACCCAGAATGCTGCCAGCAACAATGCTGTAGATATTGGCTGTGCGATCAAGTGTCAAGTACGCTTAATTTGGTGGGATTTTGAGCGGAAACGACTTTAGCTCTATACGACCGGTGTTTGGGGGTGTGTGTATGGAGTGATGAGTTGGGGACAAAAGGTTATTACATGAGACATTCTTGAGAAGACTCAGCGGATAGCAAGCGTAATGAGAAGAGGAAGCCTGGTGAAGAAGCTTAAATATATCAAGCCATTATATTATATTATATATAGGCAAATGGTGTGTGGTTGCCAATGAAAAGCGGAATGAAAAATGGGAAACGAATAATAATCGAAAAAGATGAATGCAATAAATCGTTGGATAACGGCTAGAAAGACTCTGAAAAGAATAGAAATTTTTGATAAATTGCAGATTTATGGCGGTAAGGTTAAACCTTAAGGCTTTTGCGGTAATAATTGGTTAGAAGCATACAATTTTAAAATTTAATTTATCATCAAATTCTTTTATTAAGAGATGTAGAATTAAATAATTCACTGGCTAACGAAATTTTTATTGTTTTGTCGCATAAAAACTCTTATCAATGTACTAGGGCCATTAAACATTAATATGTGAAAGAAGAAAATTGACACGCCAGGTTTTCTAGCGAAATCAAGACATATATTTTCTGAAAAGTACAAACATTAGCTATATTTAAAGATGATATGCTTAACATGTAAAAATATATTTGGTTTCAGCAAAGTCTTTTTTAGGTCTCCAGCGCTCCATTACCCTTGATAGCGCTTCTCCATTAAGGGAATGTCGTGATGAAGTCTCTCGGCTTGTTCCTTAATCACAGTACCCCAATTTGCGGTAAAGAAATCCATACAAGAGCCCAGCATAAGTATTTTTAAGGACATTTTACACCCCAAATCTTTATATGACATTATAAGTTCATTTATTAAGTATTTGAAATTTTCCGATTTAGGATTTCCTTAAAAATTTTTGACGACATTCACAAACCATTTTTTGCTTCAAAGGTTATCCTTTATTAGTTGCCGTATTTACGAACCTACAAATATTCCGTTTATAATTTTTGTCTCGCTGAGTTTGGGGAACTTCTCTTTCAGATATACAAATCCACTGCCATCTCTAGACACAGGCAGTTCGGTACTATGTAGAAGTTTTTTCATATTTTGAGATATTGTAATTTCAAAACTGATATGCTGAAATTTTAAATAAATATCTCAAATATTTTTAATGTTAAACGCGTTTCTTTTCAAAACCACATTTTTCAAATTTGCATGTTCTGCATATAGCTCTCTATACAATGACGTACCAGTGTTGAGTTGATGTGGTCCAATACGTATTTATAAGCAATTTTATAAATATATAGCTCAAACACTGACATATTCGAATATTATACGTTCAGTTAAATTTGCTAAGGTATCTTACATATTGACCGATATATACTATATAAAGCCAATCGGAAGCTTGAACATCTTATATTATACTATGTTCGCACCGAATTGAAATCCTCTTGAAAACACAATTTGTGGATTGTGGAACCAAAGTCGTTCTGACCGACATTGTGTGTTTTCGATGAGTTTTTATTGACACTTCACACATCTATTTGTTTACATTTGTTATGTACCCTACAAGAACAGTGATGATCATCTGACGGGTAATATGACAGTCATAGCTGAAAAAATTTTGTCAGCGCGTGGAACAAAGTTTCTATAATCTTAACCTTGTGCAAAAACTGATGTAAACAAACGTACGTGTGTGAGTTTGCATCTCTCTTTCACACATGGGTATTCGGAATTGATTCACTATATATCTATACTGCTCACTCTCATGTCTTTTTCTGAGTCATTGCTGACCATAAATCCGTCATAGCTGAAAATTGTCAGTTAGGACTGAAACGCTATCAGAAGTGAAAAATTCTTTTGCGCAGTAGATAATATAATTTTTATTTCTTTAATAAATTTCAAACCTTTAATCAAAATTAGTTATAATGGTATACCTAAATATAAAAAGGAATGCAACGAAAAATATAATTAAATAATAAAATATGAAAATATAAAAATAAATTTTCACTTGATGCCATCTGCTCCTCTCAATAGCTCTGCGTACGTCTTCCTCCAATCAGTGGATAGTTCTGACAAGGATCCTTGGTTCTGAATTTAAAAATGCAAATGTAAATTAACAGTACTGACATATTAAACGTGAGTGTATTGGTGAACCCATCAGCAGTTTCTTGTAGGGTACGTTTGGGCGAATTATGGAATGTAAATAATTGTCAACTGACATTTAGGGCTGGCAAAATATGTCTTCTAATAATATCGATTAAACTAGAGCAGGCACCGATTATATTGAGTGGAATGTAAGTTTTCAAGGGGTTTTCAGCGAAAACTGTGTTTTCGTTTGACAGATTTTGTATGGATGAAAACACAAGTTTTCGCGTGAAAACCTCTTTTGTCTATGAAAACACGAATTTTGTGTCGGTGCGAACATAGTATTAGGTATGGGGGTAGCACAGATTCGATTTTTTATTTTATTTTTGGAATGACTACGTATTGCTAAAAGAAAAATATGCTCTCCGAGTTTCATTAATATACCTCCATATGTTGACCATATATGATGTGTACCGGATGTTTGAAAATACGGATATTAATTGTATGGGAAACTTGCCGTAACAACTGATTTTATCTACATATTTGATTCAAAAAGATGATGATACATTTTTAATGTTGCATTTAGTTATTGATTTTTTGGTACTTTTAACAAAAATCCGATCCGTCGGTAAGGGCGGAAAAAATATTTATCGTGTGTAAGTTGGGGTGTGTACCAAGTTTTATCAAGATATCCCAATTTTTACTCTAGTTTGAGCTTGCACAGACGGACAAACAGATATAATCCGTGAAATAATAATATTTCAACTCGTCTCTAATCCCAAATAGTTTTGTTTTGAGGGTAGGATAGATTTTTCGACATTTTCTTACTGTGAACTACTGACAAAGCTGTGCATTTGATATATAAATATAATATTTCAGAAACGACTGGGACGACTTCACGAAGATATGTGTACTTAGCTCTAGGCTTGAAGAAGTTAGACAATCTCTCGCTTAATAATCTTTGTATTTCTGTTGGGCTCCTATACAACGATTACTCACATTATCATTTCATTTGCGTCTTCGTAAAGAGTTGTACTCCCTTTCTTTCATGCCACCATCTACACATCGATTGTGGCAAGCTGCCAACGTTTGATAACATTGTCACTTAACTCCTTTGCAGCGAACATTCTTTTGAGGGCTAAGACTAGAAAAGGAACATAATACGGTTGCGAGACGATATATTGTCTGCGCAAAGGCACTTACTTAATTTTCTAATGTTTAATTATTGATTATACATATGTATATTAGTTGCTTGCGGTATTTCCTTTTTCGAGATATTCGATAAAAATTATTCCAAGTCTATCACGGAATATGGACTCCATAACCTCTTTCTACACTTTACTCAGATTAATGAATTCGTGGTTGTTTTTTCGGTTGTCTGTTCGCATAGTACTCGAAATGATTTTGTGAATTTTTTCAGATTCTCGTCTTTCACAACCTCTGCCGTAGTGGTGTTCATCTTCTTGGTCTAAGCGGAATTGAGCAAACCAAGTACAAATGGATGCTTCACTTGACACAGAGCCCGGATAACACTTATCAAGCTACGTTTTAAAATTGGCAGCAGCTTAAATTCTTATATTAAGTTTTTTTTAAAGGAATAATGTTTTTAATCTTGGACTTCTACTAGATCTGGAAGCACAACTCTCCGTTTGGAGCCTCACATACTTAAGGAACTCCTCTGACTCCCTACCTGGAGGTATTAAAATCAGATATGCCTTCGAAAGATGCATTAACTCACTAGTAAATGAAAGAAGCTACGTTTCCCGAAAATGTAACCAATAGTAATCGTCAAAATGGCTGAATGAATGAATGTACAGTAGCTACAATGGTATCATTAGCTTCCTGTCAAGTCACTGTAAGCAATCTGCAAACTTACGGCAAATAAACGAACGTGTGATCATTGCTAAATGTTACATGCGCATGAGAACGCCAACATAAACTGTAACGGTAAATGCCCAAATGGGCAATAATATTTTTTTTTTGTACAACTAAACTTTCTCCTGCTCAACTGCGTCATGTTTGGCGCTCAGCAACTATCTTTGGGGTCAATCGATATAGACCTGACACACTTTTCCGCATGTTCTCCTTATTTATTTTTTCTTGCAGATTTACAGTTAGCACAAACACAAAACCACAGCAAGATTACGACAGATACAACAGCATGCTGAACCGAAGTGGAGTGAAACTTACGCTATGGTCATACGTGGTCATATATTCAACTATACTCGTATATATTATATATCAATATGTCGGTGTGAACATCAGCAACGTCAGGGTGTTAAAGGACATTCTGATTGACATGCCTGCCCCGAGTATTTTCGCACTTTATTCGATAGTGCACTCACACTCTCATACACACATATATCTACCTATACAACATTGAATTTGATTGCGGATATGCGATATTACCGACGGACCACGGGTTGTAGGCGCTCAGGATGGCGGGATGAGCGGTTTGTATGAAGGCTGGTTAACGTGAGCTGGCAACGTTTGGTGCAAAAAATATGGCAGGCAATTTAAATTTATTGACAACGCAAGCGAAAAATATTTACCGAGCCAGAAGTGGACGGAAAGAGTGAGGTGGAAAGTGTATGTAGTAAGGTCGAGATGGAGGTTTTAATATTTGGGAAGATTATGCCTCGAAAAATATGGAGAGCCAATAGGAAAAATGTCTGCAATAAATACTTTGAGACATGTATATTGTAGCACTCTAGCTTCTGTACATAAGCAGAAGGAGCTATAGTCAATCAAGTGGATCAGAAGAACTGGACTTTGCGTGACGATAACGCACTAACATAATGCTATTCCATAGACTCAAAAAGCTGGTTAGAGAAACATGGTGATAGCTGTTAGAATAGCTTTCCCAATAAATAATTTTTTCATGATCTGTTTATGGAAATTTGATGTTTTGACTTCTTTTAAAATCATGTCTTCTTCGATCATTGGATCAACGCATCTTTGCTTAAAAGCTGTCCTTGGGTGTAACAATAGCTCTCAAAGCTCTGAGTTTTTCATACTAGCATGTCCATGTAGGCGCAAGTAAGCTTTAGAAAGCTTTATATTATATTCGAGTATATCCTCAGTGTCTCTCACAATCTATGTTTTCACGACTCTTTTTGGTTTTTCACGTTGAAATTATAAACTACACTGGTTTAGACATTAACTACTAGACTAACGCGCGGAGTTTTGACATTGCTGGAACTCTCATAAGAAAGAATTTAGTTTTATTGTTGTCCCTCAATTTTTATTTTATTGACCGTTTTAGAGTTGCTTAGATATATAGATTATGTTCCCAAATAATGGGTTAAGTTAAATGATTTCTTTTCTTTAGTTAAAATTAGCATAATAATTTCTTCGGGACCCTTGAAATGGAATATCTCTCTTTACATTTACAGTGAAACATTGACATCTTATCCCTGTTTCCTTTCTTTCTCCACTTTTCGCCTGATCAATCAATCTTTCATGAAAATTCTGGGTATCAAAGTATAAGCTCCACTTAGTGGGTATTATTTACAAATACGAGTATGTATTGTTCAAGTTAATGCTTTTGGATCTAAAACAGTCACTAGCCTATGTTCCTGTAGACCCTCCAATTTCGCAGCAATGTTTTCACCCCACATTCCTCTCGTTCGCCTACCAAAGAAACTTAAACGTGTGAATATTCTAGAAGAATGAGCCGAATGATTTATTGCAATTGAGTACGGATTGGGTGAGAAAAAAATGCAGGAATTTTCAATAATTCCCATTGAATGTGTGCCATTGTTGGAGCAGCCAACCATTAGTGCTTCCGTCCGGTATCCTCCTTCGAAGTATTCAATTTGGCCCGACATTTCTTTACGATTATCTGTGCATTATGGTTGAACATGGACGCGCATAATTATACATACAAATATAGTTTTCTTATAAATTCTCTTTAAAAGTATGACATTTCAATGTCTCTTCTTTAATTTGCTCATTCATTGGTGCCTTTAAAAGTTAAATCCACAAAATATTTGCGTGTTGCCGCACTTTTATTCAACCACAGTGTGCGTTTGTTTGCTTCGGACCTACTTTTATTTTCCTGTTTGTTTACTTGTGTGCGTGTCAATGCCCCGAATTTATTGGTAAGCACTGTTTGTCCCCATTAAATATTTAAAGACCGATCTTCTGCTCAAATTTGAGGTGGGCACTTTGATGTTGAAGGGTTCCAAAAACTGAATTGATGCACAGAAAAATCGGTTAGAGGGAATAATAATAAGATAATTGTAAGAGCTTTGACAAAAACAAAAAGCTCTGTCGAATTTTTTTAATTCAACCTTGTCTAGGCGCATCTCCGAATGGCAGACGGACCAATATTATTAATCGGTTGTGCGGTAACGGCTGCTTAATAATGGCCGAAGTAAAACATTTGTAGATGTAGTCTTTTATTCCGGTCGTCGGATTATTTGGCGCTCTCAATTTACCTTGAAAAAAAAAAAACTTACCGATTCAACTCAGTCTGCTACTATCGACTGCAGATTTTTAAACTTGCCAAAGCAATAGGTCTATTTTCTAACCGTTCGCAACTTCTGCTCTTACAACTCCAACTGCAGTAACAATTACAACATCAACATTGTTTAGTAGTGTGCAAAATCCATTGACTTGCAATTGTGAAAAGGGATCAACATTCATTTCAATGACAATGATGGCCGCTGGTAACACCAGCTGACAGAAATCGCAGCAGCAACAACAAATACTGGAAATCTTTGCTGTCTAAGTGCCGCTTTTATTTTTAATTACAGCAAAAACACATTTGCAATTGTATCATAACAACAACTTGAACTCGTTAGCGGACAAAGAGTTGGGCGTATGCAAACAGAAGACACTCGAGTTGAGTGGCGCCCGTCGCGACTTACAGCAAATAACACAACAATTAATACAAAAGAAAAACAATACCAACAACTAATTCTATGCTGTGGTAGCTGAAGCGACAACTGTGAAATGTTGAGCGAGTGGAATTTATTGCAACTTCAATTGGGTGCACAAAACACACTGGCGGACGCGCAAAACCGGCGAAGTTTAATAAATATGTGTCTGTATGTATGTGTTTAGAAAGAAACAACAATTCCAAGAATGCATGGCAGTGAACATTTGCAAAGAACATTGACTCTCACCCACAGCTTTCTTCTCCACCTCTTCGGGTGTGATACATCTCCCAAAGCCTTCTCCAGCACGGACTCCACACGGCTTACTTAGCTGATGGCGGCGTTAGTCTGAAGTGGCAAACTCAATTTTGAAATTGCTGTTGTCCTCAATGACTGCGTATATATAAATATACGAGGGCGGCTCCACAGGTTATTAACATGCAATCGAAAAACAAAAGATGGCGAAAAAATTACGATTCATTTCTCAGCATATTGATATTTGTTCAAGCGATGCTCTTAATTCTTGAACCCACCTGAAATATATGTTTTTTGGCGATCTGTCAAGTAAGCCTCTATGATAACGATAACCATCTCATTCGACTCAAATTTCAGTCCGGCGAAACAAAACAAAGTCCTACTTAGCCAAACTTCTGAATATGGTGGATGGCATAGCAGTTCGTAGCCAATTTACAACAGCTAAGTTGTGAACTGGTGAGCTGCCGTGTCGGAAAAAGACTTTATCTTGACCTAATGGGGGTTTTTAAAATATCGACTTGTGAATTCCACAAACCGATGGTAATCGGCTTTCTGGTAGATTGATGAGTCTCGACTTTTTTGGAGTAGGTTCAAGAGCTCCAAACACTGCTATGAAGTGGTCCAAAACTTGTTTTTGTCTAAAGTGTCTCCTATTGTCTGTTGTACTAATTTTGGAGGAGAGTCGCCGTATATAGCACCCAAGCGTCCTTTGATTTCGCTGCGCAATTGCTCTTCCAAAAACAAAAATCTAATCCTTGACAAATATGTTTTATATATATTTCCATCAAGTCTGATTCGGTTGAACTTATGTATGATACCAGCCTTCTAAGTACTCCAAGACCTCGTATGTGTTGTCGTATTAGAACATGTTGCCTCCGCCCTTATCCGGTATTCTTGTTGCTCTTGTTTTTTATTATTATGCTATTCATTGTGTGTCACCGTTGTTTAAATGCATGTTACACTTGTTGTTGTTTTTTTCGTTGAGTAGTGCTTGTTGTAATTCTAACACGACATTTGCCATTTACGAACGCCACTCGCCCTCCTCTCGAAACATTCTGGGTCCGCATGGGGTACATTGCGGAGGACAGCCTTGTATAGCTGAAGGCGTTGGCGCAGTCGCAGCAGCGGCGACGGCGACGGCAGAGCTTAGCTGTGTTTATTGCCTGTGATTGTCGCCGAAAAGTAAACGGCAAAACTTACTAAAGGAAGCCCAAATTGAAATATATGAGTAGGTTAGGTGGAATGATGCGGAGCGTAAGCACGTCTAGGTATGTGTGTACGGGTGTGTTTGTGTAGCAGGTAGTTAGTATAAGCGGCTGAACTCTTTGGCAATAAAGGAAATTAAAAAGCAGCAACACAAGCGGAAATGCAAAGACGAATTCACTGGCAGCACTGGAAGCAGCAGAAGTTAATTAACCTACAAATTGCCAATGTGGCGCGCGCACATACGACAAAACTCACCTATTTATACTTACACATACATAAAAATATGTGGCGTGTGCTCTTTCATAAGCTTATTAAGGTGTACCCATGCAGAAGTGAAACACATTGGTGGATCTCTTTTGATGACTATTTAACTTGCTTCGAGTTGTGTGTGTGTGTGGGTTTTATTGTTTTAGTTTTATGAGATTGGCGATGAATTCAGCGCGTGTTATTTAGTATTAAAGTGACATTTCCGAGTTTTCTCTGTAAAAGTTTTCCTTCGAATTCGATTCGTAGATTTTTAAAGAGGTTGGTTGAAAAGCGCTCAAATGTTTGTTTCCACTATAATTTAAAATAATATAATATTTTAGATAATTGTATGAATAATCCATAAGGTAAGTCCAGTTCATTCCTTCTTTGTTGATATATAAATGATGATGAGCTAAGTCGACTTAGGGTTCGTTTGTCTGTCCGTCTGTATATATGCGAACTAATCTCAAATTTTTTGAGATATCGATCTGAAATTTTGCTGTTCTCACCAAGAAGACATCTTTTTAGTTTGACGTGATATCTTAAAGAAATCTGGCATGTATTATTGTGTAAGACAATATTTTGATCTTCGGAGAAATTTTTCAAACCCGACAAATATATCACATAGCTTTCATACAAGCTGTACTATTAAAATCAAGTTTTTGTATCGAAAACTATTTTTTTTTGTGAAGGGTATTACAGTTTTGGTGCAATCGAAATTAACGCTTTTTCTTGTTTTATATATGAAGGCTTTTTTTCTGCAATATATTTAATATATATAATATTGGAATTTTATACATAGCTGGGTAAGGATAAAAAGCTTGTTCACTTGAATCTATTAAAGTGTCATACATTTTGACCGTGTAGGTTACACGGTTTAAAGACAGGTGAGAAGTCGGAAATCCCTATATAGGGTACATTGGAGATGAAAAAAGATCTGGAGTGATTACGGCATAAGGTTTGTTAGAATAACGAACATCATTACATAATATGTAGTATATGCGACTTTGGCTCTGGTTCACCCAATTTCGCACTGTAATGCAGGAATAATATTACGTAACGAATTTGGTTGAAATTGGTGTGGTAGGTCCCGAGATATTAGTTTTCTCCTATAAAGCCCTGTTTTACATTCTCGGATGTAAAATTTTATGTCTTTGTCGCATTTATTTATAGTTTTATCGAACTTTTAGTAGTCTTTGACAAAATGGGGAATATGGGGAATGAGAGGGGATATAATCCGAATTTATATATTATAGCTTAAATAGCTTAGGAGATTTGTACATTAAACTTATTAGAGGGCGGGGCCATGCCCACTTTTAAAACATTTTTAAACCATAAATCGGTCTCCCTAATGCTTTAGTTATGGCACTTTATAGGATTTCGAATAATGGCGTTTTGTGGGCGTGGACATGATCGGATTACGCTAATCTTCAATACGCGGACACAGATGGGCAGACCGACGGACGGACAGACAGAATGACAGTCTCTCGGAAGCAACTCGTCTCATCATCTTGATCATTTATATATACATGTATAACTCCATATCTATCCGATTTGGTTTTGGTGATACAAACAACCGGTAGGTGATACATACAACCGGTAGCTGTACAAAACTATTTAACTCTGTAGCAACATGTTGCAAGAGCATCCAAATAGTCTATGTCATGTTAAAGACACAGACACAAAATATGTGGACACCAGTGCATGTTGCTGATTTTTTACGTTCAACCTGTGAGTTCTATTATTGAAATTCGAGCAGAAGATTTTTGTGTTGACAGCATGTCCTGTTTCAAAAATCTGTGTCTTGTTCTACCAGAGGACTCATATCATCCTGCTTTGGAAATATATGTCGAAATCAAAGGCAATGTACGGGATAATAATCATCAAACTTCGTGCTTCTGTACTCGGCTTAACTTTGCAAAAACTACTTTAAAAAGTTAAATACAGAACTTTCTACAATAACATGGCCTAATTATAATGTTGATATTGAGTTGAGTGTCTCTCATTTTAATAACATTATTACGAAATTATTTGAAAAGTATGTTCCAATAGTAATTGTTAATAAAAGTAAAAGTATAAGTCCGCAGAAAAACTCGAGCATTTAAACATTTAAAAAACTCTTCACTTGTCGACTATTCTAAATATTCTGTATTGCGTCGACAATATTTTGACCTAAACAAAAAATGTATATACTTAAACAAAGTAAAAAGAATATTGTAAGTAATCCAAAATCATTTTATGATTTCGTCAACTCCAAACGCAGTATTCCCAAATTTTCGTCCGCGATGAAATACAAATCTATCATTTCAAGTGACAATGATATTATATCCAATATGCTTGCAGAATTTTTCAAGTCAAACTATTGTAATAATTCTTCCAAAACTTTTTCTTATCAGCATGTGCTGTATTCAAATACTTTAAAACGTCCTACTTAATTTAAATAAGTTAAAACCATCTTTTAGTTACGGCCCAGACATGATACCCTCATGCTTCTTAAAAAATAGTGCCAAATATATTTACTTGCCTTTGACAAGAATATTTAATTCCTCTCTTAAACACGGTGTATTTCCTTCAATATGGAAACAGTCATTTATAATTACTTTGCATAAAAGTGGATTTAGATCCAACATTAAAAACTATAGAGGTATCGCAAAACTATCAGTTATACCTAAATTTTTGAAGCTATCATCACTGACCATATAACCTTTTCGATTTCTCCGTTAATTTCCTCATCTCAGCATGGATTTCGTATAGGGAAATCGACTCTAACAAACTTGCTTGAATTTGTAAACCATGTATCATTGGGTTTTAGGGAACATAAGCATACGGATGTTATATATACAGACTTTAGCAAAGCTTTCGATAAAGTAAACCTCTCGATTCTCATACATAAACTTGATCTGCTGGGCTTTCAGCCAAGATTCCTTCAATGGGTAGCTTCCTATCTTTATAATAGAACACAACGAGTGATATTTGAGGATACACCTTCAGATACAATTAATGTTTCTTCTGGCGTTTCGCAAGGTAGTCATCTTGGCCCGATTCTGTTCTTGTTGTTTATTAACGATATCTCTTCAGTAATTGAATTCTCAAAAATTTTATTATACGCTGACGACGTAAAACTTTTAAAATCATACACTTCAACTGAGGAAAGGTGTCTGTTGCAAACAGACTTAAAGAATTTGGTGTGATAGAAATGATTTGCCATTGAATCTCAATAAATGTAAGACGATGTGCTTTTCCCGTAGATCTGTGCACCACTCTTCTTATGTAATAAAACACCATATTCTAGAGCAAGTTTTTAACTATGTTGATTTGGGAGTTAATATGGACCCTTAGCTTAATTTTAGTCTTCATATCGATACCATGGTCTTGGAAGCAAAAGCTGTCCTCAGTTTTGTTAAACGTTAATCTAAGGAATTTAGAGATCCGTATATTACTAAAACACTTTATACAACTTTGGTTAGACCTATATTGGAATAAAGTATAAGTATTTACACTTAACATAATATTCTTAGTGAAAATCTTGAATGGAACAGTTTGTAGTTCTTTTCTCCTATCTGAAATTAAATTTAATATCTCGGTTCGCTTTTCGATGCAGTTTAGACCTTTACGGTTAAAATCCTGTAGATACAATTTTGAACTAAACGAATCATTCCGCCGTATATGTCATGATTTTAATTCTCATTCCAGCACATTTGACTTATCTGACTCACTTTTCAAAATTAAAAAGACTTTATTGTTTTCTCTTAATGAATGAAAATGTAACAACTTATTATATTGTAACTATAAATTTTCGCTGTTGAAATTGTTGTTTCTGTAGCTGAGCAGTTTTAGATCACAACACTTAAAAAACTCTCTTGCCTTTTCTGACTCGGCTAATTCCGCACGTATGAGGATTGCGCCCCTCACGTCGGTCGGGCGGGAGTAGGGTAATCGTTGGGTTATATATATTTATATTATATATAATATATTTCAGTTTCTTAGATTACTTTTTACGAATTTTTAAACAGATGGCAACTCAATGGGAAAATATTTAGTATATAATTTTTGTCTTAAACTCAGCGGTTTAATGACCGTATTACGTTGTTCTTTTTTCTTATAAATTTTCTGGTAAGTAGCAACCCTCCTCAAATAAATATCCGACAAGATATCCGATGTTTTAATAAAGCACTTTATTTGTATATTTCGTAGAATTTTCAGCTAGTTTACTAATTTGATTGAATAAATCGCTTATAAAATAAATATTTGGCTTGAAATATCTTTCATTGGCTTTCAAAAAACTGTATTCATTGTCGGCGCTGACAACTCAGACCTTGGGACTTTTGCAACTCATATTTCATATGCCAAACATACACTTTTTCAATATATATGCATGTATGTGTTACATAAGCTCATATGTTTTTGTTGCGAACTTCACATCATTTATCACAATGTGGAAAACAACTTTGTTAATAAATTTTTTCCTCCATCATATCATACGGCTAGTTTATCATATACACAACACCAGTCCAACCATGTATACATAAAGATACATACATATATATTCACACACATATTATATGTTAGCACACACTACGTATGTGAATAACTCACTTGTGAAAGTTCGAAAGTGAAATTTGTTGCAAATTTTCAGTAACAATAACGGTAAGGTCACAACACCTCAACAACGCACAACAGCAGCAACAGTTGCAGTTGCATTTAAAGCACATTGACGGCAAGCAACTTCAACCAACAACAAGCGCTTGCTGCATATGTAGATGTGCGTGTGTGCAAACCAGCGCCACAATTTCCGTTATATTTCCATTTTGTTTTATTTCGGTTTCGTTGGCCTTTCACAAACATTAAAACTACAAGCAAGCGAGCGACTTTTTCGAGGTCGTCTGTTTACAAAAACAAAAAAGTTGTGTTCCCTCTTGTTTTTAGTCTCACTTGCATGTGTATGTACACATGTACCTTAGTCGCCTGCACTTTTGTGGCATTTTGAAAAATTTCTGAAATATCCAAAATTCACGAACGATTTAATGGATTCGATTGCAAGGTGGCTGAACGACTGTGTGAAAAGTTTAATTTATTCGCATATCAAACACAGGAAGTGGAATATGAAATTTTATATTGCTTTTGCGAAGGTTCAGCACTTACAAAAACATAAACAAGTTTTTCGGTGCTTCGCTTTTTAATGCAAACAATAAATGCAGCGCATTCTATAGGAAAACGCGTGTATTTAATAAAGAGTGTCGCGATTTTCAATATTCAACAGAAATGCCACAGAGGTGATTCCAAAACTTACAGTTACAACGAATGAGTACTCCTTAAACTGCCCAACGGTAACGCGAAGACAGTCCAGTGGATGCTAAGTCATTAAGTTAAGATCAGTCCAAAATTTTAACGGCTTTTTGATATTGCTTGTGTCAAAACCAGCAGTGCTGAAATTACCATCGCAAAACTCACAAATAAAAGACGCTATTTGAAGGTCGTACAGTAGAATTTTATTTAGATTGTGGAAAGTCTTTACCTACTCGCTAAGGCTTGAAAGTCATTTGTTTTTATGGAGAAATCTCACCTTGTTAGGTAGCTAAATTTGTTGATTCAATGCAGTCCACAGTTTTTTTTTTGTGTTTCAGTTTTCTGAGTTTCAGCTTTCTCACGGATTAATTTGGCTAGAAATTGAGCGAAATTTCTTCTGAGGTCAATATGAGAACACCTATTCTTGGTTTTCAGTGTATTTAATGAAGGCTGGTAAAATGTAGAAATTTAGTAAGCATTTTGATAGGAATATTGTTTCGATTCTCATATTTGTGTGTTTTGGTTTTTAATGTGTTGAGACTTTCTGAAAAATATTTTATATTCCATCGGACTCCATAGGTTTTTTTTGCATGAAACCTGAAAAAAACTTCATGAGAAAATTTTGTCGTAACAATAACCAACGGTCAAAAAGAAATCGATTGATAAAATAGCGGTGTTTAAAAAAAAATTGAATTTTACTCAACATTTTGGTAATTTTTTGACTTTAAAATCAGAATAAAAACTGGAACACCATTGCATGGAAAATTATATACAAAACACGTAGACAAAATTTATTAGTAATCGAATCGCTTGTCTCCGACTTTCCTTAAGCAAAGTTTGAATATATATACTGATTGAACTGAGCAGCTAAACTTTATAAGGCTTCATCCAAAAAACTATTTCAAATAGATCATTTGTAAATACAATATGTAAATTATTATTTTTTATACTCTTGCAACATGTTTCTAGAGAGTATAACAGTTTTGATCACCTAACGGTTATATGTATCAACTAAAAATAATGGAGTTAAATATAGGATTATGTATATAAAAATGATCAGGATGATGAGACGAATTGAAATTCCAATGTTTATGTGGCCCTCCGTTTGTCTGTACAAAATTGAAAATGAAAATTGAGATATCGTAATGAAATTTTGTACACGTGTTCGTTGGAAAAAAAAAGAGAAGAAGTTCGTAGGTGGGCGTAATCGGACCACTGCCACGTCCACTAAACGAAATTATTCAAAAACGCATTATATTAAGATATTAAACAGTGGTTTGGTAGAGGGAATTGCAGTTGCAAAGGGCACCTTTGAGCTAAAAATTAAAAAAAGGGCTTTGCCACGCCCTCTAATTGGGTTAATGTACATATCTTCTAAACCATTTAAGCTGTATCATCCAGATTTGCACAGAACAAGTTTTTTCATTGTTTCTCTGTCTAATTTTTTAAAATTTCAATCTTCCCCCTTTTCAATTAAAAAATTGTGTAATATTTCCGTAAGTGCCATTCTCAAAGGCTCAGCCATTAACTAAAACTTAGAAAAGGATTTATTCCTGAGTGGCGCGGTTATGGCAGTCAAAAGTGCCGCTCACAGGCCGCTTATTGGCCACTTCTTGGAATCATGCTGCGCGCGCGTATAAAACTTGTCCCACATATTAAATAATTCACTTTTTCTCATTCGTCAGCGAAAATGTTCCATTAAACGCACTTTAAATGTTTTTCGACATGAATTAAATTGCACGCCACTAATTGTGGATGAGGCTTCTATGGCAACCTTAATATTTGAAATTTACGCCTTGTGCTATGCTAAGCTGCGCAGGAGGCATACATATGCAAAGGAAATTCAGGTGCTTACATACATTTAGCGGTTGAAAAATTTGTATTAAAATTGTACAAATTATATATACACACACAAGAAACCACGCACATACATATAAGAAGGCCTTAAATTTTTAAATATGCTGCTTACTGGGAGCTACTTAACTTAAGGCTTACAGAATTTGGACATCAGAATCAACAGCAGTAGAAGCAGCGGGGACGCTTGTGCTGAGCTCAGTTTCAACTTTCTGTTGGCCGGTTACCGCAGCTGGTAGCTCATTGTGTAACATGTGTTGTTAAATTTTTGTTGTTGTTCTATAAACGACTCATGCCGCATTATCCTTATACAAACCGCTAACTGGAAGTGTATATACCGCTGTTGCAAGCGCTGCTGCTGCTCGAAACGTGACCACAGATTGTTGATGTCGATTCCCAGGAGAGTACACGCATATAAAATTCCAACATACATACAAATGTGTGCACACAATTCACATAAATGAGCGCATGAGGGGTGCAAGGGCCTATTTAAACTTTAATGTTTTGAGAGATTTAATTTACATTTATGCACATGTTTTATTTATGTACGCGCCTCTAAAAACGCGTTCGCCTGAAATATGTGCATTAGGGTGACAATTAAAGGCAGGAATAAAATTCCTTTTTCTAATATTTTCTACAACTAAGCAGTTATATTGATATCTTTATACAAGTACTTGAAGACCATACATTGTATTTTTGATGATAATTGGAGATTAATGATTTGGGAAGTTGGGTCGTTAAGCTTTTATATTAATTGTCTGCATATACTTTTATTCTTTTCAGTATATTATTTTTTTATTGAAAACTTTTAAATTAATTTTTTTCTATCGCATTAATGTATATGTGCTATTAGCTTTTGAAGTAATATTCCGTATTACATCTAAAAAGTGTTGAGTCGATTTTTTAGGGCCGCACTAATGTCTATATACTTGTATATCTATAGTTCTTATACCTTTAAAGAGTTTTGTACCCTTACATGTATTGAAACATATTAATACATGTTGCTGGTAGTGATAATCATTGTGATTAGCCTTTGATGTAAAGCGGACTGGGTTTAACACCCAGGGTGTTCCTTCAACCATAAAACCGCCTTTCTTCGTTTGCTTAGTTGGCGTACTACATTGCAAACGGAAATTCATTGATTTAAGATCCTTATGTAACTTTTCTGCTGGGAAAAAATATTGAAAATTCTAGGGTGGTATATCTCTTTAAAGCCTATTAAGACGGCTAGTTCGCGTATATATAGACGAACAGAAGGACTGACATGTGAAAATCGACTCCGTTCATCACGCTGATCATTTATATATTGTATATATACTTTGAGAATAGAAATTTGAAGTATCTATTTTATTCAAATATTTCTTGAGCCGAATCTAGAACATTTTCTCCCCGCGTCACACATTTCTTTTTATTGTAGATCAATGTTAATCAAGTATCATATAAATAAATAGCACATCATTTGGGCAACACTTCTGCTTACTTAGTTAGTCAAAATCATAGTATTTGAATACTCATATAATATTTTTGAATATTTTTAAGAGATTTTTGAAGAGTTTCGTAAACTAAATTTATTCCTACATTCATATTTCTAATATTGGAATGATAAGAATATATTAAAAAGCTCGGAAAACATACAATAGGTATAGAAAGTTTGGTACGCGGTCCTGCGACACCTGCCCTAATGCCTTCCGCCGTTTTCGTGTGGTATCTGTAAGGGGTAGATCAAGCATGGAGTTACTTCATTTAGTCTTACTGCCGAGAGTAACTTTAAATTTCTTTGTGAAGTTTACCCTTTTGGTAATGCTGTCCCTCGAGAGAAGAGTTAGTTGCGTTTCGTTACATAAGACCCTCATTTGCTGGGACAAGATTACCATTACTAGGTAGAGCGGTGTGCGTTCCAGCGTGACTAAAGCTACCGTCGGGCACTTACATATTGCACCCGATCCGCAGACGCAGTTAAGTTTTTGCAGTTTCGTTAGTTGAAGTCCTACTGAAATCAGTCTACATGCTGCTTCCACCGAAGAGTGGAATCCAAAATGTGACCCAGACATATGACCTCGGTAATCATATTTTACCTCTCTGCCGCTTAGGGTTAGGCTCCTAAGGCCCGGGAGGAGCTTTGTTTTAGTAAACGGGACAATTGTCGTTTTCGACGGGTTGATGTTCAGTTCAACCATACGGCACAATCCTATTTGCATGATATTGTAGAGGGTGTCGTCAATATCGTTCGCGTATCCTCGACATTTTTAAAAAGAAAGAAAATGGAGCTAATTTTATATGTTATCTCTATGCTAACAGATTAAATTCACTCCAATATTTTACTGTATAAATGCTTAAAATGAGACTACAGTTTACAAAGTTACATATAAATTAAAATTGCAATCTGGCAGCTCCGTAAATTATATACACGTACATTTTCATATTATGTGGGAACATTTGTAGTCGTATGTAAATGATTTATCAGCACCCATAAAACAAATTTTATTTCTGCCGTATTTTTCGCTGACCGATTGTTATCAATGAAAACGGTTGGCCTCTTCGGAGCCATTGTTGCAACTGGCTTTGTGTTTATTTTTATCAATAAAATTAATAATAAAACCTCCGAGCGCTCAGCTCGTGGTAGTAAAAAGCGTATAAAAACGCTACTGATTGAATCGTAGGCGGTGAAAATGCTGGTGCACACATAAGCTTGCATACCTACTATTCGGTCACAGTGTGACATTGTATATGTGGGTATATAACTGTGTATGTATGAGTGCAGCGCAAATATTTAAATAATTTTAAATTAAATTCTTTGTAGCGCCGCTCATTGTTTCCTGCACTTAATGAAATTTGGTTGAACTCTGGGGAGAAGGGCTTTCAGCTTTAGCACACCACGGCCTTTTTTTGTTGGGAATTACTGTTGTAGTAATTTTTTCTTAAAAGTAAACGTATTTTTAAAGTGTTTCACGACCTTTTTTTTTTGCTTACTGTAATTTATTTGTTTACTTGGCTGTAATTTTAATTAAAATTATATGCTGGCTTGTTTATATAGGATATGGATTTTTTTAGTTATCTTTTTAATTTCGTTGTTGATTAAGTATCTGTACAACTCTTTTAAATTCAATTGCGCCATTTGGACGCGGTGATTTATTTAATATAGCAGATAATTAATTGATTCATACGTTTCCATTTGTGGAATAATTATAGGATACCCAAGTTGAGTTTTTTAAGTCTTTTATGAGGCAAAAATTCAATGTGGCTATGTAATCTTTTCCAATAGGACTGACATATCGGCTCCTAAAAATACTCTCAGACGCGTCCGAATGGGCGACTTTGAAAAATCACTACCTCTGCCGACTCATGGCAGGAAGAACTTTGAAGAGCTCATGAAAGCATCGTAAATACTTAAATTTCTCTACTGCTATCTCTTAGTTAGTAAATTTAAAAACCCTACAGTACTTCAAATGTTTGGAAATCTCGTTGAGGCCTATTCGGAAGGAAGATAGTTCTGTTAGGCTTGCTTTTAAGTAAGCTTAGACGACAAGTAGTGACATCCCGAGATATTCGGTTCATCAAACTATTTTCATGGAGTTTGGTTCATAGAGACTTCCTTCTAGGTGCTTCAAACTTAATATACCCTGTTCTGGATATAATGAATTAAAAAAGTTGAATGAAATCATTGAAAAGTTTGGTCAAAAAGCTTTGATTACACCTAGTCGAAGGCACTTATCATCGACGATTCTTGATTTAATGAAACTTTCTCGATATCTAAATTTTTGTTCTACTTCTCGAAGTAGAAACGAATTCACCAAATTAGAGATCATAAAAATTGGCTTATTTGGTCTTGGGCTATAAAGTTGTCTTCGATTCGCCATTTCTTTGTTCGCTTCTGCTCTTTTGTCAAAAAAAAAGTACATGTAAAAGCAACAACAAAGTTATCAAGTAAGATGTACCAAGCGGTGCTACGAAGTGTTGTTTCGTGTATGTTAGATCAGTTTTACTATTGTGAATGGTTCAAATGGCAAATGAAAATACAAATTTCGTTTTTTTCTTGTATTTTTGAAACTTAAAACCACCACCAAGAAAGAATCGTAATACTATTGCGTATGCGTCGGACGACATGTTAGCGCAGGGTCGTACCTCAAGAGCTGCACGTTTGTTGGAGCATATGGTTTAGTTTGTTCGACTCGATGGAGAGTAACGCTTGGCGAATCGAAGACAGCTATTAAAAGTTAAGCACGCGATGAAAAAAGTTGCAGTTTGTGATGTGAAATGTGCAGTGATAAGCAGAAATATGGTTTGAAGTGGGGAAAATTGGGTGCATACTAAACTTTCTTAGGATCCAATACTTTCAATAGTCCCTACTGGCATTACCAACAGTCAGCTGTCAAATATATATAAGGATCTATAAGATGATTACTATAGTAAGGATAATTTTAATATGGATATATGCTTTCTTAAAGTTTATTGAAAAGTATCAACAACGAAGCTTAGAAAGTTTTTATAATGCCAATACATCCCCTTATTTCACCCATATAACGAATTCACAGATTTTTGTTCCATAATAAAGAAAGAGTTCATACCAAATATAATTTAAACTTTCCATATAAATAATATTCAGTTTTTCTGTAATCTTGACCGTGAGTTACCTTCTTTCTTGTTGGATCTTATGAGCTTGTAAGACAAATGATGCATTCTACAGATTGTTACGGTACTTATTCAAGGCAAATATATATAGCTCTCTGATATTGGTTGGAAATTTGAGGCGAACCCAGGTTGTTTGGATTTGCTGAAGCGAAGATATCGTATAGTAATCCGTATTCGTATCTTAGTCGTATAATTTAGCCTCTTCTCTTGAAGTCGATAACATTTTCAAGAATATATTAAGTTCGGGTTCGGCTTTAACTTGGCACTTTCGTGCTTCTTTAATATGTTGCTTTAATTGGAACAATGTATTTACAACAATAATTTATTGAATGTCAAGGCTGAATAATCAACGCCAGAACTGCCATTAAATGGTAGACAAAATAAATAAACGAAAATAATGAAAAGAGAGAGAACAAGGAGAAAAGGGATTTAAGTCATAAACGTGAAAGAAATATGTCTCAAAAGCTTACAACTTCGTCTTCGTTAAACAACAGTGCATGTGCCACACACTATGTGACTGAATTGACATTATGTGCCCAACACCTCCAACACTGCGACCGCATTGCGAACTCAGAAGCATTAATTCCATGCGCCGCAGCAAAACAAAGTTGAAAGTATTTATCAGCAGAAAGCTTTGCAAACGGTTAAGAAGGCAATAGAGATTCCGGCGCAATACAGAATAAGTACAACTCGAAACGCGCACATTGAATCCAGAAAGAGGAAATCGTCTGAAATGAATGGGTGCGTACAATGTAACAGTCGTTGTGGCACCAAGCGGCAAAATGCGAAATAAATGATATATGACGCTATATGTTGTTGGCGCAACAAAGTAGCAGAAAAAAGCGGTAGTAAAGGGCACTTTCACTACCACATAGCACAACAACAAGAACAGCGCGGCGCAAAGCAGCATAACGACGCAACAACGATGTTGTTAAGCTTTTATGGCGAATAAATCATTTCGCTTGGCGCGCAACTGTGACAACAAGCCAACACTGGCGACAAATAAAATGACAAAACAATTGGCGGGGAACGGCGGGCGAATGCAATGCAAAGCATACGCAAACAAACAAACGTGCTTGAGTTGCACTGAGCGCAAACCTAGATAGAAGGGGTATAGTGCGCGCGGGTTGCAGGCATGTTGCGGACTACGTTTGTGGTCGCCATTGTTGCGCCAACAACATCATAGTAATACTATAATGCGCGCTCATTCACTTCCTGCTCAACTACGACCGTTTCTATGTGTGTCCTCCAGCTCCCATGCTTAGTTGCCTTGTTTCTGCTTTCTTGGCTACGATTTGTGATGGAGAGTAAATTTAATAAATCAATATTTATTTTAACAATTTAATAGAAAATGAAGGAAGGGCGTCGCAATGTTATTGGAGTTTTGTGAAATAGTTGCTGTCAGCATTGGAAAGTGGGAACTCAAGTAGAGCACAGAGGGGTGAACTGAGAGACCTAATTTGTTTTTATACATTGTTAGCTGAGTTTTGGTTTTGGTATAGATATTACACTCTCCTTAACAATTTTTGTGTGAACCAAACAAGCCAAATATTGATGACAAAATTGTTATGCACTCAATATTAAATAAGACTCGGACTGGTCGATTAAAATTGCACACGTGAACCGAATCGACAAATATTTCTTTCTAAAATTGGTATAACGTTCTTTTATGTTTGTGTGATATTTGATCTCCAATTCAAATAATTTAGTGCGTGTTTGGCAGCTGTTTCTCTACGTTGCGAATAGTTTGTTTGGCATTACAATGATGGAACTGGCTTTCGCAATTCGGAATCTAGAAGATAGTGCTAAAAGCTTAAGCCCATTGAAGGCGACCGATGGATCAATAAAGCTGCCACACAGAAACCCCAGGCCCATTGTGCTCCCGGGTGGTAACCAAATTAGGCCTTACCTAGCAACTCAGTAGATTTGGTAAAATACCTTATTTGGTTTCCCACACCAGCTGCCCAAATGTCTCTTAAGTTAGATCATTGGGAGGCGTTGACATTCGCAAAGAAAAAGTTCAGCGTGTCATCATCCTCTTCGCATGCTCTGAATTTCGCTGCATCCACTTTCACAAATTTTCTGTAGGTGGAATCTTAAGGGTAGGTGCTCTGTGGTGACCCCTACAGTGTAACTAAGTTCCATTCTGCCTAGAAGTAGAAGCTTTTTGGTCTGTCCACCATCAATACTACCCTAAAGTAATTTTGTGGTATGCCCTGTGTTCAAGTGTTCCAAGACCTGAGGTGTTCCGCTAAGGTCTATTGCCTCAAACAACCCTTAAAGCTTGGGAGAATTGTGTTCCCAGCTGCTCAGCGGGAATCAACACATCTGCCGTTTCGTTTCCTTCTAACCCTATATGACTGAGTACTTAGATGATATAAATTCACTTACCTAATGTTATGTCCTGCTTGCATAACCTAACTGATTTGCTGGTTAGAGCAAAGGCCCACAATTTCGGCCCGAAATACTGAATTGTAGTCCTTTCTATTAGTTAGAACTTAACTTCTGTGTATGGATTACTACAGTAGAAGCCCGCTCCTGTTTCTATTTCACTCTTTAAGCCCTCGGTGAATATGTGGATTTTACCACTGGAACTGTTGATCACAAAACCATTGGTCTATTCTTCTGTACTGGAGAATAAAAATGTGGTTCATCGACACGGTCGAGTAGCTTGAGCCGAAAATGTTAAGCTGGCTGGTCGTAAGCATTGCATCATACTTTACATGGAAGCCCTGCTATCAAGGTGTTTTCTCCAACTCAATTTTGCCCAATTTTTGTCTTCTTGTGAAGAGATAGATACTTGTTTTCTCCGACCTGACAATTAGACCGTGACCCTTCGCCCAGTTGGCGGAGATGTTAAAGGCCCTTTCTAAGAGGCGTTCAAGACTCATTCCTGGACAAAGGATAGTGAGTTGAAGTTCTCTCTGTCGATTAGAGGTATTGGTTCATTGAAAAAGGTGACCAAAAGCGAGGGGAATAAGATGCCTCCTTGCGGGGTCAGGTAAATACTTAGCTTGCGAAAGCTATTAAAACGAGATCGATTTGAAATCATATGGCTACATCTTTGTCGTTCAGACAAAGTCCTCTTAACTTACAGAAGTCGCCCTCTGTTTTATTTCATGTTTATATGCTATTTTTTTTGCGAGAAAGTTGTCAGGGAACTTTAAATTAAGAGCGTATATAGAGAAAGCGATGGAAGTATTATGATAGAAATAACTTCAAGACATTTACTTCGGTTAGTTCATTATTCATCTTAAAAGGACTTATCATAACGAAACTATAAAGTGAAATTTCGTGGCGTGGAATACCTTTGGAACCAAGCTTTAAAGTTATAGTTATAACTTTACTAGAATAAAAAAAGCACGTTTTTTAAATACTCCTCTTCATTAGGTCTAAACTTGTTTAAAGTTAGGAATATAGATATAGTTCCTGTAAATTTTTCGATTCAACTATCGGACTAGCAATTTCAATATCAATCTCGATTCTTAGGTAATGAGTAGTTACTACTTTTCGCACCTCTCTTAAGGTCTAACAGAAAACTAATCCTTTTCAATCAATCTTCTAAAACGAGCACAAAGTCTATCAGTTCGCATGTTACCCTTGTTGTTGTAGCGACAGAAAACATTCCCCAAACAATCTTCGGTTTGGCTGTCCTTGATTGGTTAAAAATCCACGTTCGCTCGGTTTTGTGGAGTTACTGTCGTGGGAACGGCTTTTTCTGTACTCAGTTACTTCTTCCAATATTTTGAAAGCTCGGACGATCCATTCCATGATATCATTCCATCAAGGAATTAAACAATAATATATAAATTATATAAAATTAATTTACCACTGAAGAAGAGATCCATTCTAAGCAGAATTTGGACCACGAAAGCATAATTATAGAAATTCTTGCTTTCGCAGCTACTATAATACCAATAATAGGCTATTTCATCGCTGTTATACACGACTTATATACTTTCCTATCTTCTCTCAAAGTGAACACAATTCAAGTCCGAAACTGATGAAAACTCTAAGTCACTGCTCTCCATTTAGTTTTAACAAAAGTTATTTTTATTCATCAGATTGAGAGCAAAAAAGAAAAACAAAGTGTTTTCTATCTGATAATTGAAAAACGGAAGTTATTACGCACACTTAAGCGAAATTACTAAAGTGAAAATGGATGAAAGTCAACAAAAACAACAATAGGGCAAAAAAAAATTGGCAAGAAGTTTAAGAGAGAGAAACGACAAAAACAAATATAACAATGCCATTTGCTATGATAACGACGAGAACAGAGCCAAATTGAAAGTGAATAGCATTTGTTAGAGAGGTATGTTCGCACAATAAGCAACAACAACTACATAGAAGTGCTGAAATAAATAGGCAAATCAAGAAATAAACGAACGAACAAGTGAATCACTAAGTGAGTTTAGTAAGTTAGTGCATTAGTCAGCAGTAAGTTTGGAGTGAATAAGTTTGTGAATGAGTGAGTGAGTGCGGATGAGTTGGATGGAATGGATGAACTTTTAACAGTTGTTGAATTGGCACAGGAGAAAACAGCAAAATAATTGCAGGAAATTAATAATTTTTCTTATCGGGAGTGAAGCGTGGGAAGCCGGAACACAAGATGCCGAACTTTTCTTTAAATAATTGTCTCTAGAAGCTGGTTAGTTAATTTTATATTCTCTAGTTTATACCTAGAAATTAAAGAATTTTACAAAAAAGTTAAATTTTTCAATATAGAAATAATTTGGGTAATGCAAGTTGAATTTGTTCACTTGTCATTCTTATTTTGAGATATTTCTGATAATACCCTGTAAAAATCGTACATTTTCACGGGGTGTTACTATGGCTATTAATATTATATAAAATACAGTATTCCCAAAACAGTTACAATGTAATGATGCTCTAAAGACAAAACCCAGCCTGATCTCTACCCGGCTTTGTTTGAGAAACTTTCTTTGTGGGGCAACCAATTTTTTCCTACTGACATTCTGTAGATTTTTGGTAATATTGTATATACATTCGGAACACAACAACTTTGTAACTTAGCGGTGAATATTTTTGATCTGTAAATATGTTGATTTAGCACTCAAAACATTTTCATAGCAGCGGTATTTCCGACCATCCAGCAAAAAGTCGAATATACAAATAGAAGGATTACCGAAATTCCTGCTTAAGACATCCATTCGGTCATGCTCCAGCTGTTATTAAGAACCAAAGATTACAAATTTGCTGCCAAGTTGATAGGCCTTCACATTTAAAATTTCGGAATGGTTCCGGTTTCGAAGACCCAACAACCGTTGGAACGGTTGTAGGTCCATGTCCTTGATTTGCGTCGGATTAAGGGATTTGCCTCGCTTATCGACTATCTAGTTTTAACATAGCGATCTCCTATATTTTTCAGGAACGTAGTATTTCTAGACTTAGAATTTGGCGAATTCGTTGAAGAAGCCGAACTTAATACTGAGCTAATGTTTTCGACGTTGCCGCAAGTGGTACGACAACCCGATGCTTGAGGCACCCGAAAATTTTCATGATATGCTTTCTTAAGTTGCACTATCGATTTTCGAGACATTTGAGTCCAAATACTATAAACGCGAAGCTACGAAATCGCATTCGAGTAATATTTTCAACCAACTCCGCCAAACGCTAAATCCAATATGACAACAGCTTAAGTTAAGATACCATTTGTGCCGATTAGTGTAATTTAATTTGTGGAAAAACTTTTTGGTACCATATTAATGCGCTTAGAAATGCATTAAGTTTCGCCCGTAATATCCCTTACAGGTGTCGCTCTAAAGCCGCCGTTAGAAAGATAGCCTCACGCGAAATTTATAACCATAAAGTTGCATATTGGGACAAGGGGAGTTCAAAAATGTTGCACACTAATTTAAATATCTCTAGGAAATTTGATTACCGCTTGTGCCATTGCATCCAGTATTATTCTTAATGGCTTAAAAATTAAGGAGAGGACAAAACTATTATACTCTACCTTTATAATTATGAGACAGGGATTTCAGATAGTTTACTTCTGGTTAGCACACGGGGAGTCAGCAGATGTAAACATAGACGCAAGTAGACTTTTGTGCCGTTCCACGCTTTGCAATCAGTTCATCGCGTGCCGTCCATTCAAATGACTGCCGACAGGACTCTGGACGAATAAACAGTTCCAAAAACTGCTCGGAGTTTTCAAATTTTTGTTACTATCAGCCGATTGGAAGCTCTGTCGTAACCCAGTTTTCCTAAAGTTTATGCATACTCAAACGTTTTTGAACAATATGTCCAACTTCTGGCTTAGATATCTTTAGAGTGTCAGCTATTTCGATCAACGCCATTTTACGGATCATTCAAAAACATTTTCTGGATTTAATTGTTAATTTTGGCCGTCATTGCCTTTTCTGGACATCCATTCATCATCTTCGGTGCTTAGACTACTATAAAATTAAAGGTCATGTCCATCTGTCTATTTGTATATTATATATACGAGCTAGTCTTTCAGTTTTTGAGATATCGATCTGAAAATTGTACACTTTCTTTTCTCACCAAGAAGCTCATTTGTCCAAATGGCCTGTATCGGATCATTATAGCATATAGTTGCTTTACAAACTGAACGATCGGAATAAAGTGCTTCTTGTATGGAAAGTTTTTTTTATTTGACAAAATAGCTTCAAGATATTTGAAATGGATTATTGCCTAGGGTAATGGTGCAATCTCCAAGGAAATTATTCAAATCGAGTCCGTGTAGCATATAGCTGACCGATCAAAGTTGTTGTAAAAAAACTTTTGTATTTGTGAGGATATTATAGCTTCGGTGCAACCGAAGTTAACGTTTTTTCGTTTTTCAATTTATATTTAATTTTTAGTCCTTCGTGTAGGAACAGAGCTGATTCCATTCACGATCTGGAACGTTCCACGTAGGCGTACTCTTTCCACCCTGGATTATTAGTAGATGAATTGACAGGTATCCATATAAGAGGAAGGGAGAGAGAGAGAGATAAAAAGAGAGAAAGAGAGAGGGGGCGATAAGGAGAAAGAGTGAGCAAAGTCTGTCAGTTATATTTCAAACTTTCTAACTACCCGATTGTTGCAAGGATAATTTTGAAATTTTCTACCTCCCCTCATAGAATGAAAGCTTAACAGTTCGTAATGGGCACAATATCATTCGTGCCCATTTTTGTGTGTGTATATATATATGTGTGCAAACTTTCAAAACTCTACCAACCAAAGTATGTGCGAACATAAATATTAGAGGTAAGGGGCAAGGGATGCATATTGTTCGCAGGTACTTGAAAGACAACACATTAAACTTGTAGTAAATATATTTGTTCGATCGACATGCAGAAGAGCGATATGTGAAGGTGTGTAGATAGCAGTGCATTAAGCATACTGTCCAGTGCTGCCAACTAACACGCTGCTGTCGACAGAGAGCAGAGAAATTGTTGGAATTGGGATCAAAGTTGCTGAATCTATATCAAGATGCGCCGGAGAAACTATCAAGGAAGTGACGCAATGAAGCGTAGAGGGTAGCGGAGGGCAAGAGGTGGCTATATACTTTGGCCTGGTGTGGTTGTGTGTGCGTGCCAAAAAGTTTTGCAAATTAAGGCGGAAGTTTCGAAGACAAAACTTCTGCTTCGGCAATGAGAGAGTATATGGGTGTGTGCGTGTTCAGTTTGGCCCGGCTTGTGCGAATATGTGGATCTGGCAAAGAAGACGGCCGCCAAAATAATTTTAAACTTTTCTATGACATTTTTGCCGCTGTCAAACGACGAGTATGAGTATCAAATGAAAGTGAAGATGTCCGAAGGAAGAATGCAAGCAAGCAAAAAGCAGTAGTAGAAGTATGAGCTAAATGAGGACAAAAACTAAGTTGCCACACAATGTGGCAACTAAAATATACGAGCAAACTTTAAACATGAAAGATATGCAAAATAAAGGCTAAAAGGGAGCTGCAGAGGATACAGCACGCGGTGAGCCCGATGAATGCAAAACTTAATATTTACTTAATGCCAAACAAGGACGTTGACGAAGATGCAGCAACAACAATAATGACATGGCTAACGCGGATAGCCAGTCAAGCACAGTGTAAGAGCAAGAAATTACAACAAAAACTGGGGTGTTGTAACTAAATTCGCTTACAAATGAGCTGGTGTGTGTACGCTTGCGCGCTAAAGAGGTCCTGCGAGGAACCAAAGGAGTAAAAATACATAAATGACAAGCTCATTTGTATGTTGATGAAAATTGAAACGGATACGGATGTGACAGCATGACAACGGCAGCAACAGCAACAGCACCTAGAAGTGAAACAAAAGCGTAAGTACAACCCAAAAATGTACAAAGTTAAAGTGGCAATGCCAGCAATGCGAGTAGAAGTATGTGTGAGCGTATGTTTCGCTACATACAATTTCTTAGAGTTTATTTAAAAACTTGAAACAATTTCAATATACAATTTCAGCCAAAAGATCAGTCGCAGGGCAGCGTTTCTGCCCACACTCATACACATAGACACCCTCTGAGTCGAAGAAATCGTTTATTTTTTATGCTTCGCTCACTTGAATTCGCACGGCGAGCGAGTTGTTCGAAAAGTTTGCGACATGAGTTGACAACGAAATGAAATTAAATATTTAAATGATGGCTGGAAGTTGGCAGACTCCTACACAGCGGAGTATTTATGGTATATGCAGTACTGTACGTACTACATGGCGTATGAGTGATATCTAAGTTGTTCGAGGCCGTCGTGAAGTTGGCTGCGTTTATTGAGTTATTTCATTAACTCATTGTCTGTGAAAGTTTATGTTTTAATCACTTAATGTGTGTTACTTACGTTTTTTTTGAAAGCCGAAAACATGAAAAAATTTGTTTCATTAATAAATTTAATTATTTCCAAAGTGTGGCGGAATTTGTAATTAACGCCGTTTGGAAGGTGTTCATATTTAATTATAAAGCGTTATTTTGAGGGAATATAAAAACTTTCTAAGTGAAATTACTTTTCAACACGCAAATTCAATTGTAATATGTTGTCGCGGGTTGCATCGAAGCTATAATACCCTTCATATATACAAAAGGTTCCTTACAAGGACTTGGTTTCAGTTTGTATGGAAGCTATATTCTATAGTGGTTCGATCTAAACAATTTCTTTGGATATTTTACTGCTGCTTTAGGCAATAACCCATACCAAATTTCGTGAAGAAATTTAAATGGCAGCTACTTATATGGTGTAGTGATCGGATTTGAACAATTTGTTCGAAGATTACTTCACTGCTGTAGACAGTACTCCATGCCAAATTTCTAAAAGATATCTTGTCAAATGAAAAATTCTTCCAGACGAGCGTTTGATTCCGATCGTTCAATTTGTATGGCAGCTATATGATATAGTAGTCCGATATCGGCGGTTTCAACGTGTGAGCAGTTTCTTGTGAGGAAAACAACGTGTGCAAAGTTTCAAATCGATATCTCTTAAACTGAGTAGTTCGCGTATATACAGGCAGTCGCATAGATGAACAGATAGACGGACAGCTCGTAATTTTAAACATTTAGATATACAAACATCGTGGCAAACTTAATTTACCCTGTTCAAGATATAATGAGTATTTAATATTATTTTAGATATCTGCCAGTTAGATGAAATACCGAATCAAATTTATTCGTTTTAACATTGGAAGACATTATTATCAGAAAAAAATGTCAGTTAATTTTATGAAGATATTTACTAAAGGGACTGATATTTCCCATATGAAGTCAGCTTTCATATAACTTTTTGAGTTATGTTTTATTTTGATGTTTTGATTTATACTAGATTTATCAGTTGTTAGGTAAAAAATCTTATGAAATTTACAAAGGATTTACATATGGAAAGCTACATCTCCTTTAGCCGATTTCGCTTAACCTCAAACTATCAAATAAAGATTTTAACTTTTCAACGGAAACTTTGTTTAAGCAGTAGGCGTGTTTATTTCCTTCTGTTTTCATAAACTTAAACACTGACACTAAAGAGAAATGTATTATAAAGGGTGTTCTATTTAGACATATTGTTTTTAAGAAGAAATAACATGAATATAATTTAAAGTTACGGCCATGAATTTAGCTATTATAATATTTAGTTTTGCTATGTTTTAAAAATGATGAACGCCGCGGCTGGATCAAATAAATTCCACCTGAGCGGCTTAATTTTCTATCACCTTTTGCAGTAATTAGGGGCCGTATGTTAGCAATAACGCGCCAAATATTCTCTTCCAATACGTCAGTCGTCTCGAACATATCGTCTGAGCAAATAGGCCCGATGCGAAGCGACTTCACATAACCCCACAAAAAAGAGGCCAGCGGTATTAAATAGTACGATCTTGGTGTACTCACCACAGGCATACGACGAGATATAATGCGTTCAACAAAAGTTTCCTTCAACAAATTGATTGTTTCGTTGGTTGTATGGAATGTAGCGCTGTCTTGTTTGGAACCTAAGGAAGCTAAGGAAAAGTCATTATTCATGGCACTATAGTGTTCCTCATTGGTTGTACCATTATAAACGGTTTCATTTTTGAAGAACCATTTTTGGACCAATGATTCCCTCTACCCATAGAGCACACCAAACAGTGACTCTTTGAAGATATAACGATGTCTAATAATCCAAATGCAATAATTGTGTTTATTAACGTACTGATTTAAAAAAAATGTACCTTCATCGCTGAACAACGGTAACCATCTCATTGAACTTCAATTCTTGCATGAGCTGGATTTCGTAAGACCGCAAACCAAGATTCTTCTGAAAAATCTGCCATAAAGTAGTTTGGCACAGCTCCAATTGCTGCGCGGGATAACGGATGGATTCATTCGGGTCTACTTCGATACTCTGGACAGCGGTGCGTACTGTTTGGCATCTCTGAGGATAAGCATTATTCACTAGATTAAACGTTGTGCGAAGCCGATATATGGTTACTCGAATTACCGAATCTTCTGCGCGATTATGTCGACCAAATATTAGCCGCAGCGCGCGTTACGTAGTGTGAACCGAGTAATTATTTTGGTACATATATTTTCACGATTTGCAATCGTTGTTCCGAAGCAGGTCTGTTCATTATAAAATGGCAATAAATTTCAGTATAATTCTAATAAAAAGTCAAACTCCTAAGAAATAATGTTTCACTGAAAACCACACGTCTAAAAAAAAAACCCCGGTTATATTTTTTAAACGTTTTATGAGGCGGAACCATGCTTTGTATTTTCAGGCAATACAAACCAACAAACATATTGCAAAGACATTTAAAATAATTTCATTTCAGAGGCTAATTCTCGTATATATGACCTTGTTATTGAAAAAGCTCAGGAGTCGAGCTATTTCAATACGTCGTAGCTGTGTTTCAATTTTAATCGGACTCAAAATGCCATGCTATGTGCTCGATGGGATCTGTTGGAAAAGATCCAACTAAAAGGTGGCGCTATCGTCGTATTTTTCATAAAAACTAACTTAATAATGGTATAAATGAATACTGAATATTAGTAAAAGAAATAAGTTTCCGATAGTTTTTACTTTGATATGATAATTATTAATAACTTTCATGGACAGATGCTAAGTGTTAACGGCCGTGATATCTATATAAGCTTTCGTTCGCATCGTTAGTTCTCTTTCATTTATAGAGTAACAATAATTTCCACATCACAATTGGCGGAATTAAAGCGGTTAATTGGTGGAAGAATCTTGTGGTATACAAAAAAACAGCGGTAAATTTGCAAATACATCTTCTCATTCGGCGCTTGCAAACATCGTTTATTGTTAATAAAAATCTTTAATTAATTTAAATTTCAATTTCAAAACAATGACAATAACAAAATTGCACACCGATACCGACACCGAAGTATATCAGCATTTTTTGATGTTTTTCGCTCCTTCAATTAAAATTTCTTTTATTTGTATTTCCACTTCAAACTTTTCTTCACGCCATATCACTACCAGTTCATTTATTTGAAATTTTTAATTTTGCTTTGCCACTTTTTCGTCAATTTATCTTTGACCAACATACACATCCATTATCCTGCCAGCTCCATACCGGCGCACCACTCCATTCTACATACCACTTCAAAGAGTTATCTACTTTGATTGTCCCTCTGGTCCATTTGTCACCACCCAGCGCCAGCTTAAGCGCTGGAAAAATGTGTGAGATCGCGCCGAGAATGAGAAGAATGCAACGTATTCATTGAAGTTGCACGATTTAATGAGCAGGACACTCTAGAATGAATGACGAAAAAAGCAGTGCAAAGCCGTTGCGGAAAAAACCCTTACTTGATGCACTTGCGGCTGAGAGTTTTTGGTTGTTGCATGCGCAATTTTTTTAGTTGCCGTACACAGGTGCAGCAAGTAACGCGCTCATGTTGCACGTAACGTTGTTAGAGCCGTCGCAGGTCTTGGTATGACGTAGAGTGCTGCAAGTGTGCAGCATAGTGAAAAACGCGTAAAAGTTTCGAGTTTCGAGCGCGTCCAAAAGTTTCGCATTTCCTATTTCAAGGTGAGTTTTAAGCGTCGCGACAGCCACACACAGCCGCAGCTGTTCGCCATTACAGCTGGCACTTGGCATTAGGTTGTTTTGGTGTTGTTTTTTTTGCTTCAACGCGAAAAAGTTGCATTAAGGATTTATACGCGGTAAGTGGATTAAAGTTTTCGGCCATCATGAGCGTGGAGCTAACTTATTCTGCTGGGCAGGGAGTCGGCGCAGGAATAGCAGGAGATTAAGTACGTTGCGGAATCACGGGATTTATATGGAGTGCATAAAAGCGAGTTACTTTGGTGCAGGGACCGTTTCTAGTAAGTGATATGCTCATACATATACCTATATCAGTCCTCATTCTGCGTTGAGTATCTGGCTAAGAACATTTTATATGCATTTTATTATTTATATGAAATTTTATGTTATATTTTATCCTAAGAGAGTCGGTTCTAGTCACAAAAATGAAATAATGCAATTGAAAATTCGGCAAAATCCTGCAAAAATATTTTGATTATTGTCATCACTACAATACATATATATTCATCTTCTTCTGTGACTTAAAAGCTAAGCAGCTGTAGTTCTACCAAGTTTGCAATTGAGATTAATTGTCTTTATTTTCAAACGAAGCTAGGAAGCAATAGTATCAGCCCCTCTTTTGTAGTGGTTAAAGCTTTCTGAGTTGATTTTAATTAATGATAAAAACAATAATGATGCGAAATAGAAAGCTGCTGAGTGTATTTTTCTATAAAAAGACTGCGCATAAAATCAACTAATCACTTGGAGACTCCTTTCAATTTTTCGAAATTTATCTTTGTCGAACGAAAACAAGAAGCATACCAAATCGGGAGGGAAGAGCTTCACGTAAAACATATTTTCTGTTCTTGTTAAATAATACTTGGATTAAATTCAAGGGTCTTCTAATCGATATTCAAGGCATTCTGACCGCTCAAGTTTGAAGAGCTGCCTTTTTCGATTGATTCAGGGCAAGATTATTAGGTATTATCCTCACCTCAGGTATATGAAAGTTTGTTCCAATTTTGTTACAATTTACAACTGGCAACAATTTGGTCAACCTAGCTGGATTCGGTAAACGGAAGGGAAAGGAGATAATAGTTTGTTCAGAGTCTCAACCGTATTTTTCTGTATGTCATCGATTAATCTTTTGAAAGCAAAAATAAATCCCGAAAATGAAGGTGACGATGAAATGTTTCAATAATTTTAGGTGATATACAGATATGGTTAAGGCAGAGGAAAATTTGTATGTGTATGCACAGTTTATTTCGTATTTATAAGATGAGAGAAAACCGTTTAATAGAGCACTTCGATGTGCAATATTCTGAATGAGATATGAACGTTGATTTTAGATGTAAAGTTTTGAAAAAAAAAATTTACGTTACCGAACTTCCGACCAACTCTTGCCGACTGATCATTTTCTCTTAGGAACTGATACTGGGTCGTATTCTGTAAACTCCTACTTATCTGCTAAGTATGTATATTACACTACTCAACAAATCTGAAGTAAAAATTTGCGACTGATGTGCTAAAAGATCTTTGGGGGTATTTGAGGTGTCCTGATTACGAATTTAATTTAAAAAAATTTCCATCACGTACAGCTATTTTTGTCGTTTGAGTAAATGGTGAGGGTATGGCCCTTACACCCCTTGATTACAAAACAGAACGTTTTAAAATTTTTTACTATTATTTTCGGTTTTAGTAACCCAAAATTAGCAACAAACCTCCTCTAACTTCCCAGTCGCAAAATAACTGTAAACTAGTATTATGCTTCAAATATTGTATAAGCTGTCGCCGAAGAACTCGACTGGAAGAACATATTCTCAAAGAGAGCGAGCTACTTGAACACTACATTATTTAGGTATATTTATCGATTTCTTACTGTACAGCAGATCAACTGACCTTGGTACTCATATCTATGAGAAAATAAAATCACAAAGCAAATATGTATTCAATGAAATTATGAAGCATTCCGTTACGATTCACGCTCTGACAAATAAATCGTTTCAAACTTTAAATATATAATATAAAGTAAATACAAATTCCACTTACACTTATATAACTTAAATTTAATTTCATCACTTTTTATAGAAAAAAATCCCGAAATATGCCAACCGGAATGCTTGCGCACTTGAAGTGTGTAATGAAATTGCGCTGGTCCACGAAGACCAGAAGATGACGTCGGCCCTCAGCACTCTAAAATTGCTGTTGCCCATTTTGCTCAAAAGTTGCAATGAAATTTTTGTGGCTTGAGTTGAGTTTGCACAATTTTCTGTACGCTTTTGTTTTTGCCCACTCGAGCCAAGTTTCAAGTTACCCGGAAAAAAGAAGGCAACAAGCATGCCACATGCCATAAACTGATGGCTGTGGTAACTATTAAAAGTAAGAGTAGTAAAATCTGGGAGGGTGGTAAATGGCAAGGAAACTGTACATACCTATAAAAGAGATGAGAAGCGTTAATGCAAAATTGGTTTGTAAATATTTGCAATCTATATTTTATTGTGAGCATATCGCATGACCTTGAGAGTGAAACGTTGAGTGGATGCCTTGAAATTTTCTCTGGAAATAGTAAATATAATTATACAACGCATACTTTTCAAATGAGCTGTTTGCGAAATTATCAGGGTCAAATATAAATAGTAATTGGAGGTTATGTAACATCTGTTTAAACTTCTTTAAAGATATCGAATCATGCCCTTGCATTCCTGGTTGCAGAAATAAAAACAAGCAGGAGAACAGGAGAAATGCAATAATTTGGCACTCTTTTGTAAACTCGGAACAGGCAGCACATAGTAGAAAAAACAAGAGAGGATGCACACGGTATACAGTGTTTATCTTCTTGATAAAAATAGCTGTTGTAGAGGAAGAAGTTAATGAAGCAAGGTTTGTGATAGTGCTGGAAAGTGGTCTCTTGTGTGATCTTTGTTCTATTTATTAATGTTTTTGATACCATTAGACATGAGGAAACTGGGAATACAAGTTTGACAAAATTCAGAGAAGCCTTTAAGTATTGAAAAAACTGTGCTTGAAAATGATAATAATGACAATGCTTATAGAGACTAAGCAATTTTTTTCTTTTGATATTATCGAATTTACAAGGAATATTATCTTTAAAGTATATTTTCTATGAAACTTCATCCGCACCGACGGTTCCAGATATACTTACGCCTGCCATAAGTTCTGTTACAAGCTGTTATAAAAATATAACTAGAATACATTTTTAATAATGTTAATTACATTTAATAATGCATATATTAAAGCGATAACAAACTTTTATTCGAAATAGTCATCTCTTTTTTTCTCATAAGTTCAAAAAAAATTCGGCCATTGATCAATAGAAGCACGAACAGTTTCTATTGGCATTGACGAAGCTTTCCAGATTGAAGTTTGTTTGATACTCTCCAAATTTCTTTGAGGTACTCGATAGGCCATGTTCTCCAGCACCGACCACAAACTGTATTGCAATGGATTACAATCTGGACTTCCAGTCGGTCAATCATTTGTAGCTATGAAACTAGAAATATTGTTTTTCAACCACTGTTGGGTGGCTTATACCTTGTGTGCTGAAGCTGAATCTGGCTGGGAGATCCAATGCTCCCATCGCAGAGAGATTGCTTAACTGCTTTACCACGCCTTCTAAAACAGTTTCAACAACTTTTCCACAGAACTGAAGGGGCCTTTTATAGTAGACTTCCTACCAAGTCATTACAGCCACTGGATGTTGACTATTAACGAGATATCTTCATCAAATTGCATGGCTTCCTGACCAAAGCAACCATGCAATCTCCAATCGTTTAGATCGAGTCACTATAGTATAATATATAGCTGTCATAAAAAATGAGTGATCAAAATCAAGGTCTTGTAAAGAATCTTTTGTATTTGTGAAGGTTATATATTGTAGTATGGAAGCATCGGTGTTTTCGGCCAATTATATATATGAGTGCACTCTGCATACAAATTATAATAAAAAATAACGGCCCTTTTTTCTTTTTTGGATTGTCTGTAACAGCATTTACGATATTTCCGAATATAAAAAAGCCGCTAAAGAACTGAAAAACCTTAGGATTGGAGTCCCTGACATCTTCTTCAGTGTGTCGCTATCTACAGCAACCTTTAAATATTCTACGAAATAAGCAGTAACTTTAAGGTCAGGGATCCGCATATTAAATAGTGGAAATATTTAGATTTCGGTAAACTTTTTTCACAGTAAGGGTACTTGCAGAGTGGATGCCGAGCTGATCAAAGCGGGAAAACATTTTTGAAGTATGTTTCGACGCCGATTTTGCGCGGAAATTATGTATTCAAAAAAATTTGCTGCTAACGGCTCGGTTTTAAACGAAGATTCTGCACCCTTACCAAGTTACTCTTTTAAATTGATAAACAAACTTGGATCAATATTCTAAGAGCGATTTTCTTTCATTGTAAAAATTTGATTTTTCGAAAAGAAGGCATATCAAGATGAACTCTTAAAGGAGATGTCTAACCACAAGGATGCTGACTAACTTTATTATCTACTATTTACGCTGAACTCAAGTATTATCCAAAGCTGATAATACATATTAAAATCGCTCGAGGTCAAGAGTTCCTGAACCCTAGGCGTGTATTGGAATCGCTTATTAAGCCTTTAAGCTTTTTAGGTCATGAAGGTGAAGGAATTAATAATCGACTGCCGGAACTGCATCGATATGTTTAAGCCAGCTAACCAGTTTATAATTTCTTATTATTAACCAAATGTGGCATTCAACATTTCCTGTTTCATTTAGACTAAACATGTGAACCACGAAATGTGTTGGTTCCAATCTTATCAAGAAGTTCATCCTATTTTATGAAACATTTTATTAATCGGAAAGTTTGACGGGGATCTAGTCAAATGTGCTTTACAAACCTAAGAGTTAACTTTATAAATATGTTGTGCATATTAATTAATCCCACTCCTAGAACAAAGCTAGCATAAAATTGTTTTCCCTGACTTACAAGGTCAATCTTTTGCTATAGCTCCGGTCCATAGTAAGTTTTTTGCTGGCTTAACCAAGTGCCGCTGAGGCAAACTACAGTGAGTCTGAAAATAACTGAGCACTACTTGTAATATTACCTTAACGGTAATACTGAAGCACTGGTCCTTTTGAGACATTTATCAAGCTGACTAAAAATTTGTATCATTTTGATGAAGAGCGCTTGGGACAAGACGATTTTACTGTTCGCCTCGTCACTCAAAAAGCAATTGTCAGACTGTCGAAAAAAATTCTACACGTACCTTTTAAAGGTTTGATTACTATGAGAGCTAAAAACCCAATTCTAGTAGCTCATAGAAGCAATACAAACTACAAGAACTCACTGGGGTAGATAAGAACTTTAATCTTATAAAATGTTATTGCATAGAAACCACACTTTCCTTCAATTCTTCTAGCAGCTTGCTTTGCTTTGTGGCTTCCTCCGTTACTTCAGAAAAAAGTAGTAAACGGTGTATATAAATTTTAATGGATTTACTAAAAATTTCTTTTGACGAATAGTTTTTTTCCGTATCATTTACAACAAAAAATTACCTTCGTAAACCCGGAGTTGCATGTGCAAAACACATAAAAATTGATATACGACCAATTTCACCAACTGACACAAATACACACCCTAAACCTTGCACTCACACGATGCAGCTTAAAAAGTTTTTATTTCATTGAGCTGTGTTTGCCTGAGAACAGTATACGCCACTTGGCACTTAACTATTTTCGGTTTTACCATTTTTATATTTATTCGACTTAAGTTTTACTCGGCCGAGTTAAGCGCCATAAAACGCTTTAATGGAAGATGCACCTTCGGTGTTGGCACTTATATTTCTTGGCCGCAAAAATTTCTAACCAACTTAAGCGTTTAAGCCACACCCATAAAGGGAAATAAATATGAATGGCGAGGGGTTAGAGCAGGGCCGCCACACACGCCGAACACAACTTTCCATTCGTCGTGTATTGCATAAAAGAAACTGTAAATTGCAACTTATTGCCAACAAGCCCATAAATTAACACCCGAAATACTGTGTGAATAGCCGTAAAGATCGCTTCAAAACATGAAAATACAATTTGTGCGCCTAAAAGTGTGCAACAGTGCAACAATAAATGGCACGCCAGCGTGTAGTGGCTGTAAGTGGTGGAGCAGGACAGACGTTTTGTTGGACACAAAACTTGGCCGACGCGCAGACGAAGCGAAAGGCGTGTGGCAGCGTGGCATTGCCAACAGAGGTAGGGCGGTTGCATGAAAGTTGATTGCGCAAAAAAGTAGATTACACGAGTGGACAGTCAACAAGAAGGCGAACGAAAGAGTGTGCGCTAAATTGCTTTGTAAAATACGACGATGGATTTGATGGTTTTAATTGCATTTTGTGGTTTTGCTGATAAACATTTCTAGTGACAGGAGTGACGCGAATGAGAACGCGTGAAGTGGCTGAGAGTGGTGAGATAATGGAGAAAATCGAAAATAATTACTTATTGCACAAGCATACATATGTATTAGGACTACGTTAGCTAATATGTAAGTGAGAAAGCAAAACAAAAGTTATATCGAAATAATAATACTTACGATTTGTTGTAGTGAAAAGAACCGAACACTTTTTAAGGAATATTTCTATTAAAACTCTTTGAGTCAATATAAGCACTTAGATGTATAATTTAACCCAAGCAAGTCAATTATGGCTTCAGTGAGCTCTTTGCGCAATAAAAGCTCATTCCAACCTCTTCGGCCAAGTATAAAAAATTGATAATATTATATGTTATATAAGTTATACAACAGTGTGGTACTCAAGCAAGGAAGATGTGTATGTTACATTAATATAATATAATATTTTATATTAGTTCTTGCGCTCAGAAAATCCAACTTATAGAGAGCCTTTCGAGCATATACGAAATTCTAAAATTAATACAATTTAAGGAATATTTATGTTTTAAGTAATTTATATTGATGAATATTAGTGAGATTGTGGCTAAGATTTAGTGAGTAATAAAAAGTCAGTATTTATAGCTAAACTTGGAGATAAGTTATCTTTCAAGAAGAAACCAGGGTACACGTGATGGAGTATGTGTATAAATTATCTATAATGAATGGTGCATAGTCGACTTGAGCAACATATGAGATGGTACATTTTGGATATCTCCATATCGTTGTCGAATACACAACTTCGTAGACGAAATAAAATCGTGTAAAAATGCGACAGATTAAAATTCGGTAAATACAATGGAAAACCAAGAACCGCTTAAGCCTCTGTTCAAATAACTCATATTAAACCGTGGAAAGAAGAGTTATAATTTTGCTTATTTTTTCCATGGCAAATTGAAATAAACTGGTGTAACTCCAACTACCAAAGTTTTTGGCGTTCACCTTAAGTTGTCGAAATTTAGCAGTTTACCGACTCTCGCGTTGATTGAAACAATTTGTCAAACTTATTTAGTTTTCGATGTTTCGAACAATCGAAATATATCATTATTATCTTATGTGACACATGACGTAAAATAGATAAATTTTATGGAATAGTTTTGGTTTGGTGTCCTATCAAAGATGGAAGATCGAAAACAGCATTTTCGGCATATTTTACTATTTTATTATCAAAAAGATAAAATGCGGTTCAAGCAAAGTTAAAATTATGTGATGTGTACGGAGAAGATGTGATGGCGGAACGCCAGTGCCAAAATTATTAAGCAAACTTTCGTTCCGGCAATATCGATCTTGAGGATGCACCACGTGCTGGAAGGCATCTTGAAGCCGATGTGGATAATTTCGAAGCTTTACACATGGATTCTTCATATTCTTACAGAACGAAATTAGCTTCGTCTCATTAACGGCTACGATTTGCTTATCAAACGTCAAAGTAGTGATGCATTTTGAAGCGCACTGTAACTAGCGATGAAAATTGGATTGTTTACAAGAATTTGAAGCGTAAGAGATCATGGTATAAAAAGTATGAACCAACTCAAACCACTTCGAAGGCCGATAGTCGGGATCGTTTATTTTAAGCTTTTGCCCGCCAATAGCATCATTATATCTGAAGTGGCAAAAAAATTTTTTTACGTACTTTAAATCTATTCCTTATAATCGTCTTCAAATAAGCTCGTAAATAGTCCTGCCAATACAAACATACGAACGCTTAATCTTATTTTTCATATCCTCAAGTCAAGTATTCTTTATACCCAAAATATTAACCAAAATGTGTTGAGCTGATCCATAAGAGATTTTTTATTAAGAAAAAACTGAATAAAAATAGTTTCAAATTGGAATATTTATATTAAACGTGTTCCTTGGCACCGAAGGAGAGTTATTATTCAATTGAGCGAAATCGGTTCTTTACCACGCCCACAAAGTGCCATTAAGCGAAAACATATAAAGTACCATAACTAAGCACTAAATTAAGATACAAAACTGTGTATTTGGTACAGGAGATCAAGATAGCGAGGGACACCTGTGGGCCAAAAATATTTTTAAAATAGGCATGGCCCCGCCCATAAATGATTTAATGAAAATATCTTCCAAACCGCTAAAGCTATATCAACCAAACTTGCTGACAAAAAAGTATCTTTATCATTTCTTCATACTCTATGATAATTGGTAAAATCAGAAATTAACCACGCCTAATCTCCTTGTTACGGTTATGTTGAAAAATGCTAAAGTGCGATAACTCACTAAATAAATGTTCCAAAAGCAGTAAATTTCCCGGATGGTATGGAAAGGTTTTAAAGTAGTAGATATGAAATCTGGACATTTGCCGTGACACCGCTCACCTTTAGGTGAAATCTATATCTCAAGAACTACTTACCCGATTTGAACCAAATCGCCTTCAGTTAACCCAGATGTATATATTATGCACTTTGAAAATGATGTACCGATTGTGAAAGTGGGTGAAATATGGCAACTACCTCTCCTTACCTTATGACAAATTCTTAAATTCCATCTGATTTTTTCACTTCACGGTATACAAATTTAACATCAATTAAGTTATCGGAATAAAATTTTGCTCAAATAGTGCTCAAGGTTTTTCATCTAATAGCAAAAATTTTCAAAATCAGACTTTACTTTTCAAGGATCCAAAAGTGTCCTAATAATAGTATCCTCTTGTATTAAACTGATGAAATTAAGGCAAAAAACATGCGCTTGGCTTTATACATTATATATTGGTTAATTTCTAAGGTTTCTTAATTTGCTAATTGCGAGAATATAAAATGTTCGCTTACATCCGAACATAGTTCTTTCTTACTTCATTTCATTATCAAAATCGACAAGCAAACTGGTCGCTTCATAAACAAACAGCTGCCAAACACACACTAATTGACATAGGGGGCTCAAACTCCACACGTACCTAAAAATATATTATACCAGTCTAAAAATTTTATTTAAATGTACAAGTCCGAGTCAAATTTGATCAGATGATAAAGTGTAGGGTAAAATGTGTAATTTTTAAAGGTGATTCTCAAGGAACTGAAAATGGAATTATGGTCAATCGTAAGTTATATCAGCTGAAATGGAAACATTTGTCTCCTTATTGGCGACTAAGTTCTGTAAAACCGCTGGAGCCAAAATATTGGATATCCCATTAATTTCTATGTGTTTCATTTGAAAAAAAGAGTTATGAAAAAGCACACACTTTAAGTATTCCCTGTGGCTCTCACTATCGAAATATACAATAATATGGTGCTATTACACAAGTTTACATTCCAAATAACTGTAAGCGTCGTCAAAAGTGCAGGCCTGTAGTATATTTTCATCTACGCTTGCATTTACTTCCATATTGTGGGTTTATGTTCCATCTAGGCACTACGGGAAATACACATATGTACAATACATATATACATATATATATATATATATATAAATTTATACAATTACATGAGTGAACTGCATAGGAAACATTTAAGGGTGTCCATAGTCATATAAATAAGCATTTATATGTACCAAGGCGAACAGTACATACATTAGCACTCGCAGTCGTATCGCACATGGCGTGTCTTCACTTGTCCCGCAGATAGGCATATGTTGCACTTAAATGCCGCAGTGTGGCATAAATTACTAAGAACGCGCTGCCGCATGCCTACTGCAAGCGTCCGCAAAGCGGTTGTTACACATCCCAGAGCAGACCTCAAAATGTTGCATACCAAAGCGGCCGCAAATTCGACTGCATAGCTGAGAAAGCATTCCACTTATCTTGCGGCACACACACACCCATGCGAACGCGCGAAAGCATTTATTTCACTGCAAATGCGCTGGGATTCGTAGAAAACCAGCGGCGCTAATGCTGGCACATCACACACACATAAGTGTGATTGTATATATATATGGCTGTGTGTGTGTGTGTTGGTGCATTTGTAGGTATTTATGCATTTCATGCCATTTTCGGTCACTCCGTCTGTTTTAGCAAGTCGTTTTGCAACGGTTTTCTTTGCGGTTGCTTTGCCGCTGTGAAATTCCTACCATTTCCGTTTCCGTTAGCGCGTTAAAGCTTTTACGCTGCTGGCTCCGCTGCTACTGCTTCCACTCTGTTTCTACCAGCTATCGTATAAAGGAAGAAAAATTAATTTTTAAAATGGCGGATTTACAATGTTGGCACTTTCAACACACGAATTTTCACACATCAAAAAATACACATGCGCCAGCATATGAAATAATAGAGTCCTTACACATTGCAGCGTGTGCAGATTAAAAAGGTCGTAACGCTCAAAAGAAACAGAATATATTTGGCATCTTGGTCGATTAATACATAACGGGTTTCCAGATTCCTGATACCAGTTACTAGAAGAAAATAAAATTATCTTAATTCTAAAAAAGAAAAAACGTTAACTTCCGTTGCACCGAAGCTATAATACCCTTCGCAAATACAAAATATTCCTTATAAGAACTAGATTTTGATCAATCAGTTTGTATGACAGCTATATGCTATAGTGATCCGATATCGGTCGCTCCGACAAATAAGCAGCTCCTTAGTGAGGAAAGAACAGGTGCAAAACTTCAGATCGATAACTTAAAAAATGAGAGGCTAGTTCGCGTATATACAGATAGACGCACATGGGCATATGGACTCAGCTCGTCATGCTGATAATTTTTATATATATTTTATAGAGTCTCCGACGTTGCCCTCTGGGTATTAAAATCTTCGTGTCTAACTTAATATACCCTGTTCAGGATATAAAAAAAAGTTGCGCTCTGATTATAGTTAAGGTTAGTACTTTAAGCCAAGGATAGATTGCTTCTGTTTAATCAGAAATTCCAAAACAGAAATCTCGAACAAGTAAGGAAGGGCTAAGTTAGGTGTACTCGGACATTTTATACTCTTGTAAATTGTAAGCATCAAAGCGGGAGGGGGTGGGGGGACCCTCAGGTATTGGCAACATGAAAAAATGTTACGAAAGAATTTAACATTTATTACTTGAAGAATATTATATTAAAATTATTCTCAATTGAGATATATCAGACATAAACTTGACTGAAGAGGCTAAATTCTATATATTGAGCTTAGGTGCACAACGTCAACCAGAAGATCGGAATTGATGATATTAGGAATATGACTCTAAGACCAAGGTCTAGACTAACTGTATTCATGTTGAGCTTTATACCATTAATACAATAATACTTTCAGTTAATTTTGCTAAGATATCTTACATATTGACCGATATAGAGATAGGAAGATAGGTATGCATATATATATATATAGGTGTATATATGTAGTATTGATCAGATTTTCTCTATTTTTTGGCATTTCTACATATATTATATATGACAGAAACAGATGCTCTCTGTTTCATTAATATATCTCACAACCATCACCAACATACGAGTATATGTAGTAAAGTCAACCGGATGTTTGAAAATCCTAATATTTGTTATTTGGGTTCTCGGGCAACATTCCACTCGACTTTATCCATTTTAGGCACAGAGACCCATTTTAATTAAGATAACTCACATATTGCCGGAAGTTCGAAAATCTTTTTATTAGGTATATGGGTGCTGAGGGAAATATTGACCCGATTCATTGCGACAAATTAGCAGCTTCTTGGGAAGAAAACAACATGTGCAAATTTTCAGATCGATATCTAAAAAACTGGACTATTTCATTTATTTACAGACAGACAAATATGGCTAAATGGACTCAGCTGATCATTTATATATGGGTTATTCCATCGAAAATTAACGTTCAAAAATAAAAAAGTACATTTTGTAAACAAATATTTTTCTTTCAATTTGGAACTATTTTCATTCAGTTTTTTTTGAATCGTAAAAAACTCCGTCCGCAATAAAATGTAATTTTCAACATTCGAATTTCGTGCGCGCGGTTGTTTCTACTCTATCGAAGCATGTTTGATACCGCATACCGTTGATTCTCGCGCTGCACGCGGTGAAAAAAAGCTCACTGCGCGAGCCGCAAACGCAAAAGACATTGTTTCAAAAATTTGTCAAAATTCATATTTTGTACGGTCCATTCCAAAATTTATAAATAAGCAACTAAAGAGCCTAGTGTACATTTTTCACTAAAAAAACTGAATAAATATAGTTCTTAATTAATAAAAACATTTTTTGTTTATAAAAAAAGTCAAAAAAAAGTTTTAAAAAATATATCTCATAACATATATCTCATTGGATAGAAGAAAATTCGAAAAGAATAGACCGGCTAGTTGTTTTTATAATGAAATAATTTTCTTCGTATTCCGAAATGTTTAAAGGTACTTTTTTCGAGCGTTGAAATTTTGAACATTCGTAGCTGCAAAATTTTTAATACTAAGTCGAAATAAAACAAAAGGTGTCCAACATTTTACCGACAATTTTCGATGAAATGCCCTTTATATTGATATACATTTCATAAGGTTTATGACGCTACTTTCTGGGTATTACAAACTTCGTAGCAAATTTAATATACTCTTTTCAGGGTATAAAAAGAAGTTGCGGTATGTAAACACCGCCTTACGACTTTCACACAATTTTTATTTTAAATTAACGACTTGTTAGAAGGGAATACTCCAGCTGCAAATCTAATTTTTTTTTGGTTTAATAAAAATATTTATATTTATTGTACATTTGAAGCGATTAAGTAAAATAACTATGCCGCCTTAGCTCCCTTTGACTAAGTTTCTAACCCTGGAACCATCAAATGAGTTACTCTCGAAGTATTCAAAGCATTTTTAGAACCGCGGAATCAAGAAATAGCCTTACAATTTTTTGGCTCGTGTGTTGGGGACTTATCACTGTATCGAATTCATTGCGACGTTTCAGTTATTTCGGCTTTTTTCTATGGAAAATTATAATCAAGATGTCAGGGGGGTTCTAATCGTTTAAAAACTCACTAAGAGCTAGTGAAATTTAGTATTGTTCAGGTATGATATTATTATATATTAAATAAAAATTTTACAGATAAAAATTGTGAGATTTTTTTTTGGTTTCAGTGAGATTTACATAAACACTTTTACTTATTTTACAGAACATAAACTCAGAAACGGCAATCTCGGTGTTGAATAGAACTTTTTGCTAAAACTAAGTCAGAACTATGAAAAAGACTGAAGTTTTTTATATCAAAAATCACAATATAGAAAATTACGAATGAAGTCGGATACTTTTTTTCATTCCATAAGCGGTAGATCACTGGAATTTTAAATCCAAATATATCTGAAAAGTCGCAGTACGACTTTCAAAAAATGTAAGGTTATTAAAAGTATTAATTTAAGTACCAATGTAGAAGCCCCGAATAGTGTTGCTTTAAGATTTTGATACTTTAAATTATCTTTTACATGTGTATATCAACTACATCTGTTAAGCCCACATTAACCACATGCAGCTCAAACGGTTAAATGTAGGCCACAACATTCAACACCGGCCTTTATGTGGCGCGCCATTTTGGTCAAGTGTGCGAGTGTTTCTTTTCGGTTTTTTGGGTTTACATTTTTCCGAGAACCAGCTATTTGCGTTATACACATATGTAGGTACCGTTAGGCTGAGTATGTTTCTATTAAGTAGAAAGTTGGCGTTTGGCTACACGTGCTGTCCATAACCCAAGCATTCCACAAACGGTATTTGCTGCTGCATTGCGTGTCGATTGGACTTTTATCACGTTCTCATATATGTAACTCATACGTATATATATGCCTATGTCAGTAGATAGATAAGTGAGTACAAATACCCGTAAACTACCTGCGAATGTCCATTTGCTATTTACCATTATTTATGTGCTGCGGTGCCTTTGTCCTGTTGGTCCTCTCTCTGTGGCTTGTGGGGATTCGGGTTTGCTTCTGGGAAATCTTTGCTTTAGTTTTACTATTTTACAAATTCGATACTTTGGTGGCAATCAATACGATAACCAAGTCACGCACCCTTTGTCTCAATTATGAGACAGTGTTGCAGTAGCAAAATTAAGGTAAAATTTGCAGTATTTCGTAAAACTTAGATTTTTTTGCTTACATAATGATCACATTTTAATACAATTTTTTTCTTTTTAATACAGTAATCTTTTGAGTTTCAATAAAGAAATATGAACCCAGGCCCCTGCGCCATACATCTCAATAATTTTCTCATTAAACACACTGTTTAAATGACAATATACCTTCTTCATGACACCTTCACCCCTATTTAAAACCCCTATATTGGACTGACAACCACTTATTAAATTTAACCCGGACTGACAAAAAAAATACATTTTCGTGTAGTTTAAGACAAATTGAGTGCCTTCAAAATTGGCACCCGAGCCTATTATAAGCCTCGGCTGGGGTGCCTTCAGCGAATTTTGATTTTTTTGGTTAAAGTTTAGTTTTGAACTGCCATTTGCTAGATTATTAGACAGTTGGGACGTCATATTAATGAACTCACGTCACCAGTAATGATGCGTTTGATGAATGTAGGTTTCTCAGCTACGATGTCAATATCCTTTGCCACCTCTACTCGACGTTGTTTTTTCAAAAGATCTAGGTCTTTTGGTGCGAGTGTAGCATTGACACACTTCATACCCAAGACATTAACCACAATGTGTTGAGTCGATCCATAAAATATGTTGAGACCCTCTGCTTGTGCCGCTGGTGCCAACACGACGATTTCTAGCACTGTTGCTTTCAATTTTTCAGGGGAGACAAATTTCGGATGATTTCACGACCTTCACTGAATGCTTTGTGTTACTCAAATAGTGGTGTTCAGGGTAAAGTAGACTCCACAAAAGCTTTCTTCAACACTTTCAATAATTCCGAAGTCGCGGCTCAATAGAAAACACAAAATTTCAACCAAGCTTTAACAGCTGCCAAACACTCATTAGTTGACATATGAAGATCAAACTTCACATAAGATAGGTTGTACTAATCTAGGAAGAAATATTTATCAATTCGACTTGCGCACGCAGTTTAAATGGAACTTCCGGGTCAAAGGATATGCAGCATTGATCTGACATGGCACTTGGCAGTTTTATAACAACAGCTAGACCCAGCAACTACAAGTCGTAACTATTTATCATCTGCTGGATATTTGATAAATCTACTATTTTTTTCATTCGCTGTGTGCAATCGGTAAATAACTTCGAAATATGAAATTAATCGCTTTGTTGCATTTATTGAAAATACTGAACAAAGAATGGATCGGCATACGATCGCCGGGGATTAATTTATCGGCTGAGTGTAAGCGTTTGTTGATTATTCAGCTCAAACTTTTCTTTCAAAATAGTATTGAAAAAGAAATTTTACACATTAGGAGAAACTGTGTTTTTTTGTAGATAGAAATTGAAGATTTGGACGATTTTTGGTTTCATCAAAACCTTAATTATTTAGACAGTCATGCTATTTAATAAGAAACATTGTAATATCATGTATACAGAGTACAAATAAGTATCGTGTCAGCCTTTGAAAACAGAAAATTTAAAAATTAGAAATTTAAAGGCTCGCATACCTTCAAATTTCACGCATACTTTTCGCACATACTGTAGTGTATTATAAATTTACAGTTATATTCGTATATATGATATGATGTACTTTAGTCGGCCAACTTGCGTCGCACTCTAACGGCAGCCGCATTGCAGTCACAGCCGAACAGCTTTTACCGCAATTTCGTGCTCATAATTAGATAGTAAACACATGCAGAGCCACTTTGCGAGCGGCGCAAACAATAATTTACGAAATATTAGCGCGAAAATGTGGCAACAGTTAAGTGGTGAAATATTTAGTTGTGCAGGAACTTGGCGAAAACTCGCAGCCAACTTGAAGTGTTAAAAAGAAAGTATTTGCATTTCTGCCGCACTCGTCTTAATATTCATGTGAAATTAAATATGGGGAATTTTAGTTATGTAAATGCTGCTTAAATAATAACTAAATCGCTTTTTGCGCACTTCATACTAAAAATGAGAGGAGCCTTGCAACAAGTAATTGTAGTGCCAAAATTTTTTAGTTCCTTCTTGTCGGTTAGTGTTATAAACGTTAGACTTCATGAAAACCCCAAATATATTTCTATGTACGCTTTCAAAGATTTCCCAGTATAATAGCAATAGAGTCTATGCGAACTGTCCTTTCATGAATTCGTATACTCGAATAATTTTAATTCACGTTTTATTCACGTTTGGATCCATTGCCCAATCATTGTCAATAAACCTCTACAGCGAAAAGTTGTTTATTGTTCGTTTCTTAATTGATTGAGTTATGTGAAACTTCACTCTTCGGTCATCCGAAATGATTCAAAGGGTTTCCGTTCCAAGTACAATCGGAAGTTTTTTACAGTCATTAACTTAGCAGTATTCCTCAAAAATAGTAATAATATAAAATATCAAATAATCAATAAAATTCTTCAGAATTTTGATCTTGATGACCTTATTAGCTTGTTTCTCTTTGGAGTATAGAAAGTAATTTCCTACACTATGAAAGATGGTATCATAGATTAATAATCACCATAGAGTTGACTTAGAAACTACAGCAGCAAAAGTATATAATTAGATCAATGGCATTGAAACGCACAGTCGGCGTCCATGATGATATTTGAACGTATGTAAAATGGCAAGTTTGATTAAGCATTATTTCAAGAACCAAACCTTAATTTATAGTTTTATTATGCTTTATTAGTCTAGGAAAAGATCGTCCTTTACAAATATTTGCAGCAGAATCAGAATAATGCTTACCATAATATTATCCCTGACTAAAAGGGCATAGGGAAACCACTTAAATAAAACTGACCGAACGCCAAGGAAATCGACGGTCATCAAGGCGAAATGTTCAGAGGGAATCTTTGCAGTTGGTCCAAGCACCATCTCAGAAAAGTTTCGGATGCATTAACAATTAAAATCGAACAGTGTTGTGTGAGGATGCAAACCGAAATTATTCAAATTGTTTTTTAGCCGCCTCGTTTGAAGCGGTGTTTACTCGCTACTGCAGACTGCGGCATCACATACACATAATGGATTTTTGCTGGACGCAAAACAGTCCGTAGTGAATCCCTGTGACCGAAATTTCGGTTTATCTACTCACGGAGTACGCACCCATCGCAAGGAAAAGAAACAAAGCCTTCGGAAAGCCCGATACGTGACATTAAGTGTAAGAGTAAGTGCAAGTAAGAATTAATTCGTGGGCACCCAGATAGAGAGCTTCTTTTTGTATCCAGCATTATCATATGATTCCAAACGGTCGTATGTGCAATGTTTAGCTCATGGGTAATCGCAAAATTGCTTATGGACAGACTCTACGATTTCCATTTTTATACTCTTGCAACATATTGCTACAGAGTACAATAGTTTTGTTCACCCAACGGGTTGTTTGTATTACCTAAAACTAAACGAGCAAGATATAGAGTTTTCTATCATGAAACTTTGTACACGTTTTCTTCGGCCGAATCGGGAGGACGAGTTTGTAGGTGGGCGTAATCGGACAACTGGTATGCCTACTCAAAACCAATAAATTGCCACAACTAAGCCGGAAATTATGATACAAAACTATAATTTCGTAAAATGAATCGCAATAACGGGGGGCACCTATGGTTTGTTATTAAGTTTTAAAAAGTTTGCGTGGTTCCGCTTCCTAATAGGTTTATGTATATATCTCCCAAATTATTAACGCTATAACACCCAAATTTGCATAGGACAAATCGTTTCAACATCTCTTGCGGCAGCGTGACAATAAGTGAAAGCATCTGATAACCGGGCCCACTCCGTATATAACGGTTTTGTTAAAAACTACTAAAGGTGCCATAAGCAAATAATGAAATGCGTCACACTTTAAAATTGGACCCAGTTTTAAGTGAAATCTCATATCTCCGTACCTACTCGTCCACGTTTCAATAAAATTTGGTACAGAGGATTATTTTGACACTCTCATGTGCGAAAATGGGCGAAATCAATATACAACCACGCCTACTTGCCATATAATACAACTCTAAGTTCCACCTGATTATTTCACTTTCCACTATACAAATCAAGCACCAATTATTATATCGGTATAAAAAAGGGTTTGAAATGTTTGGTTTTTATCGAAATTTTCGATCATTAGCTTTCCAGATTATAGCAATGAAAACGATCTAAATTGGTTCAATGCTGAGTCAAGCGGTCACAAAATTGGCTGGCCTTTTTTTAAACGAAATGCTCGTATTATCTTTCTAACGGCAAGCACACTAATACAACTCGAGATACAAATTACTAAAATCATCTATTGGAAATATAATCGATTTCTTTTTACTAGATATTATATAATTTGGTAGAATATAATGGTCATATTTTCTATAAATACCATAGAAATGTTCTGTGAAGTTAGTATTTACTACTTAGACAGTTGCATGAAAAACTCGATTTACGTCGCTCGTTTTACAATTTACTGCCACTAAGCTATTCCTTACATGTTTTCGAGTCGACAATACAAACAATTTGTTTTCAATTTTCTTGTTTAGTATTTTTAATTAATTTTTTTGTGATAGATTAAGGCTCTAACCACAGTAGTACCACAGCATATGTACGCTGCTTTTGCAAGACACATCTGTCATCTAGGCAAATGCTGTTTGCGGTTTCAAGCCACAGAGCTGAAAAATCTCTAAAATTGCAATTTTGTTAATAGCTCTTATTATATTTATTTTGGAATTACTTTAAGCTCACTGGTATTCTTGGTGTGACAGAGCGTTTCACTTCGCCTGTGACAACAATTTAAATTTCCGTTTAACACAAAGGCGCACAAACGGCCAGGGCTAAGCCATTGCTAAGCGGATCTTAACACGTCTTAACTGCCAGTTAATCATAATGCGTTTACCGTTATTTGTGTGCTGTTTGTAGCAGCGTTTTAGCACATTTTATTTGCAAATTTTAATTCACCATTGTGCAGTTGTATGTATGTGTGCTGTGTGCTGGGTAAATTGAAAATGGCAATAAAATTTAATTAAAGACACGAAGGAAATAATAGAATTTGATTTAAGTAAATTGCCACAGAACAAAGGAAATTAAATGCTGTGTTGCAGTACAATTGCAATTGGCAAATTGCTGTGCATACACATGCACATACCTACACATGTGTGTATGTTTGTTGCTGGATGTAATTCTAAGCTTTTTAGTGCTTGTTACACACGTACACGCTTGTTATATGATTTATTTATTTATTTGCTTATTTGCGAAATGTTCAAATTATTATCCGAATTTCGCTTGCAACTTTGACGTTTTGCAAACATTAGCAAATCAACTTAAAAATTACACCAAAATTCAAAATTATGGTAAAATACATGTTCATATATGATTTGGGTATTTATATTAGGGTGGTGCTTGCATGTTAAAAGATTTTATTATACCCTGAACAGGGTATATTAAGTTTTCCACGCAGTTTTTTTCTCACTCAAAAGGAAATGTCAGACACCATATTGATGAGCTGTGTCGATTTAAACAAGTCCGTCTGTCTGTCTGTATGGATGCGAACTAGTCCCTCAGTTTTTCATAACGAAACTTCCTTTTCTCACCAAGAAGCTGCTCATTTGTGAGCCGATATCGGATCACAGCTGCCATACAAACTGAACAGTTAAAGTCAGTTTCTTGTATGGATAACTTTTTTTATAAGGTATCGTTACGAAATTCGGCGCGGATTATTCCTCAGGCATCGCTATAATTTCCAAATAAATTACTCAAATCGAATCGCTATAGGGTATAGTTGCCATTTAAGCAGACCGATTAAAATCAAGATAGAGATCCCTTAGCAACCTTTTAAGCTAAAAAAATTCGCCTGTGAAGAGTATTATAGCTCCGGTGCCGCCGAAATTAATATTTTCTTTCTCTTTTATACTTTTGCAACATGTTGTTATAGAGTATAATAGTTTTGTTCACCTTACAGTTGTTTGTATCACCTAAAACGAAACGAGATAGATATAGAGTTATGTATATATAACTGATCAGGATGACGAGTCAAATTAAAATCGGTGTGACTGTGCGATTACTTGAATAAAACTTGGGATAACGTGACATCAAAAAACTCTCATTTGCTGTTTTTTCAGTACCACCCTAATGTATTTTGTAAACTATCCGTGAATATGCCAGCATGCATTATTGAATTTACGATGGCATTTACACACGTTTGAGTGATTTTTGGACAATAATATTTCCTATTTAATTAAGTTAATTGAAAAGTGTGAGCTCGTTTCAATTAAACAATTGCAAGGAAGTGCATATGACATATATTAAACAGTTAATAACTATCAATTGGGCAAAAATAACAATTGAATTATTTCTTGTTTGTGTTTTTGCATTGATGCGTACTACTTACGCATCAACATATATGTATGTATATGTGATGGAACGTTTTGTCATTTGGACGTTTGCGCAATAAATTATTGTAATTTTAATTAAATATATGACAGTTCACTTCAGGGAAAGTTGTACAAATTATTCTAAGTAAAATAATAGGAAATAATTGAAAATGCTGATTTAACGAATATATATAAAAAGATAATATATAGATAATTACTTTTACCATGATGACGTATAACGGTAACTTATAGAGTTGTTTCGAAAAGTAACTAAATGAGAAAGTAAACAATATTATTGCAAAAAAATATTTGGTTTTGGGACAAAACCTGTCTGTTGATCCGATGGCTTTGGCCTACCCCAAACGCAAATCTCTATCACCGATTTTAGTATTATTTCATGGCGTTGACCTTTTATATTTATCAGAGTACCGACACATAAGTGTTATCAAGTTTTCAACGGAAGGCGTGAAGCCATTGGCTTACTCAATGTTCATTAAAAGAGAATAGAAAGTTCTCGTTATTTATCTTTGTCAGACCTAAAAAAAGTTCTTCGAGCTGAAACCAATAAGACCATTAAAATTAAGTCATGAATAGACAACACCTCGTCAGGGTCAAGGGGGTAATAAATGTGTATATAGTATACGCGGGCGGTGTTCTACTATCGTGTAGAACATTTTCAAAGACGTCCAATAATCGTACTCGCAGTGAAAACATATTTTAAAAATATGTAAAATACATTAAGCTACCTTTAGAAAACATAAGTCCTTTTAGACTTCCAGAAAAAGTATTTTTCAGACGGGTTATAGAAGTTGGAGGATCCCGGGATCAAGTGAATTGTGCTAAAAGGAGACTATGTTGAGAAATAAAACGTATTCTGCTATAAATTCTTAAAGCATGTAAACCAGAGATGAGAAAGCCTTGTCTAATATACTTTGTGGAAAGGTGATATCTTTTATATTTGAATATGACTGAATTCTTCATTGCTTCAATGATTTCTCTCCGCAACAATCATATGTTTTGAACTTCAAGATTGTCCATTTGAAGCTTCATGAATACGAAACTCGCGTCACCTGCGCATCTTTTTAGCTTTTGGCTCTAAATAGTATAGAATCAATTTGTACTCCTTGGTCCATATGGATAGGGCGGTAATAGTATTTTTACTGATTTTCCGCACTGACCTATATCTTTTACAGGAATACAGAACAATATACGAATACCTACATTAAAAATCTCTTAAAGCCATTAGTAAAGCAAGTACCCAATTGTATTCCGTTCTATCCTTACACACCGTCTCTTCGCCGTTATTATCGTTTCTCTCAGTTATTTGATACCCGAAGGTGTGGCTTTGTAATGATTACTATTTATTTTGCAGATATTGTATACTGCATAATATACTTGAGAAAATATTTAAATTGGCAAGCACTTTATGATGACCGTTATCTTGTAATAAATATCTTACGATTACTTATATTAGATATTGAGCAATAACGGTAATTGCATGAACTACAAAAAAATATTTCCAATCGATATAAAGGACGCAAGATTTTCTGGAAAGCGCTCAAATGTTTTGCATAGTTTTGAAATCGATGAAGCTACATGGCTTCAAGAGTACGTATGTGTGTGTGTGTGTGTGTGACCACTTTATGGTAAGCTTCTTTTGTATGCGCTTGTGGAAGTGCATGAAAGGTAAACCAAGGAATTTCCAATTTAACTCTAAAGTCAGCCAAGCAAATAAACCCAATAACCAACAAACTAGCAACGTTTCGAACGCCCATATACTCAATCGGCCATACTCCCGCCCATCCCAGCCGCCCAATCAACTAACTAACAACCATTCAGCCAGTAAAGTGTGCGAAGGCGAAAAACGTTCGTTGACCCAACCACAGCTTTCACTAACCAGCTCGGCAAGCAGCTATTCAACCAGCCAATAGTTGTGTATGGTAGTTGTTGCCTACAATCAAAGGGGCAGGGCAGTGCGCAGTGCCGGGTGATGTCGAAAAATTGCAACTTTGCATGTTGCAGCATTGCAAAGTTGCAAGTAATTTGTTAACCGGAAAGCAGGCGAAGCGCCGCAGTAGTCCAGGGTTTGACTAGCCTTCTTGCGCCAAACTCTGCGTGGCTTTGCTTGCGAAGGAAGTTTGGCTGCTCGAAATGAATGGAATGTGAAAGCAAAAGTTTTCTGTTGGCAATGACAGGCGGAAAGGTGCATCAAAGCGTCGCAACTGCTGACAATGAACAACGTATGAATGAACAACAAAAACCATGGTGATGGTGACTGGCAACAACAATGTCAACGTCAACACCAACAACAATAACAACTTTTCGACACTTAACTTTGGTAATTCGGGCGAGTGCACCCAGCGCATTGACACACGCAGGCTTTGTAATGACATTGCACCCAGCAGAAAGAACTGTTTTGTTGTTTTCAGATAATCTTAACACGAGGGATTAAAGTTAGAGAGGTTTACTTCCTTCGACGGCGTAAGAATCTAAAAATGGAAATAAATAATCCGTAAGTTGAGTAGAATGGTTTCTCATCGTCGCTACCAAAAATTACATGAGGCTCTAAAACTGTTATCTTCATTCGCGACACCGCAACAAATGGAACCTTTACTGCATTTTATATCCCAATTCATCAATTTTTAGACTAATCTAATAAGCGATAATGACAGATTGACTGAAAGTCTAACGAAAATATAAATACACATACATTCTAATTTTCTCGGTATCTTTTTATCTGATCTCTTTGGCTGAGTGGTTTGTAGCAAAACAAGAAAAGGACAAGACCTTTTAAGAACTTATATTGTAGGCCAACAGAGAGGGGGAAAGCGAGAAAGAGAGGGAGAGCAAGATAGAAAAAGTTATAGCGCGATCTCTTTGTTATCTACTCTTACTATTTTCAGTAAAAAGTAGCAATAATAATTACTTAATTAGACTTCTTGTCTAAGTTATTTTGCAACCAGAGTTGCTGAGAGCATTCCGTATATATGAACTTTTCTTAGTACTTACTTGAGCATAATGACCTTCCAACATTGGATCTAGGCAACATTTATTGCTTAACTACTTTCATCTTCTTAGAGTCAATCAAAATTCTCATGATTACTAAAAGCTTAGTAGTCAATATCTTGACTCTGTTGATCTAATTATGGATTGCTAATGATTTACTAGAAATGTGTTGTCCTACAATTTTTAGCGGTTTACGGAACCTGAAGAATTTTACAAAAAGTTTTTAATTTAGATATCATTCCAATCACAGATTAAACAAACAAAATTTTTTAAAATGTAGACCAACTTAAAGCATTTTGGTATTTGGCCTCTTATTCACCCTAAATAGGACAGGTTCAAAACAGAAATATATTTTCTATACTAATCTGGCATGAGCACAATCATTCACCACCAAACCTACATTAACGAGAAGTTTTGAAAATATTTCTATAACTCACTAAAACAATTTAAAAGGAATACGGGATGATAATTTTTAACTATTCTTGTACATTTCTTAAGAGGATATTCTAGAGAGTTATTCAAAATTTTAATTATTTTCGGAGATGTAGGTATTTTGCTGATCCGGCATCCAAACTGGTTCGGGTGGAACTTATCGAACAAAAGACAGTTACGCGAAGCTTTAAAAGCGTTTTTCTCGAAATAGTCTTTTTCAAAATAATGCCCACGATTGTTTAGGTTCTACAGGACCGATTTACCGAAAATTTTCAGTCACTCTTCTTTATAGACTTATATATGTTTGGAACTATCTATATCCTAATTAAAATTTTTACCATTTTTAAAGAATTGGAAACAGTCAAAAAAACAGATAACATTTTTTTTTCAGGCAGTTGCCATTGCCAAACATTTTTATTTTTTGATTTTATTCTGTACTCTTGTAATGTTAATAAAAAATTAATAAAAAAATGAGTAGTAAAAATATAAATAGTTATGACACTTTAAAAATTACCTGAAATTCATACCCAGACCCTTGATAAAACAACAAAAAGTATAAATCAAAAATGTTTCACAACTTTTTTATCAGCTTAAAAGGAGTACTCCCTAATTAGTACTTCCTTAACCAGGTTATGGTTAATATCCCTGCCTACATAACTGTATATGTTGGTATTATATGTGTAGGAAACTCTGTTGTGAAAATTTAATGGAATTTCTGCAAGAATGTGCCACTCTTTCTTGCCGCCAACTGGTAGGTAAGTAAGTAAGAAAGTAAGTCGCTTTTGACACTTTTGTCAAATCACACTTTGGCCAAGTTTTCGTGCGAGCGTTCATGAAGCATGGCTATGGGATATACAACTTGGCCTTTAACGACGTGTAGCTCCCCGTTACATATAGGTACATACCACCTACATAAATATTATATATGCTTATCATATGGGTATATGGTTACTATTTGCAATGTAATTTTATGTGAAAGAAAAATAAAGTTTATTTAAGTACAGGGTGCTGTTTAATGTGTTTGTGTAAGTTAACTAAGTATATGAGTATGAGTAACAGTTGTTATCGATTTAGGTGGTTTTTTCTTAAATTGGACTCTATTAACACACAATATGTATTATTTTTACGCGAGAATATGTTTATGAAATGCGTTTTATAATAATTTATTTAGTTATTGAACATAAATCTTATTGAAAATCAATCATGGCCCATCTAGTACGCCTAGTCGATTCTGACAGAAAGTAATATTGCCAGCGCTGGGGATGTTTTCTCAGCTAATCAAAAAGGGCCTAAGGTATGCACTTGTCATGTTTAGAATCAGTGCGTACCTCGGATAGCAACAAAGTCCGGAGTGTGAAAGTTAAAAGTAAATTTGCACCAACAAAACTGTCCATTTGTCACATTAAGAAATTGACCTGACTTCCTTTTTCGCTATCTATTGTCATGTCCTAAGCTTTAGCCTCTATGCTTAAATCTAAAGTCTATTACAAAATCATCAAATGGAGGTATTAAATACAAGGTGCGTTTCAAAGTAAACAGGACTTTAAGAAAAAAGACAGAACAAATGGTTTTACCGGCAAAATCAATTAATTGTATTCAAAATAGTCTCTTTCTGCCTTAATACAGCTTTTTGCACGGTCCAAAAGCATGTCGAACGAGTGTTTTAGCTCGTTGCCCGGTATGGCCGCCAGTATACCGGTGCAAGCCTTTTGAATGGCCTCCACGTCTGCATAATGCTTTCCTTTCATCGGCAAATGCATTTTTCCGAAAAGGTAGAAGTCGCACGCTGCCATATCAGTTGTGGTTGATTGTTAAAATGTGATTTTTGGTCAACTAATCGGCCACAAGCGTCGATCGATGAGACGGCGCATAATCGTGCAACAAACGCCAACTTCCATCTTCGCGATATTTGGGCCGAACACGTCGAATACTTCAAAACTCTAAGGTAGAATACCGCATTAACGTTTTGACCGGGTGGAAAAAATTCTTTGTGGACAATACCCTTGGAATCATAAAAACAAATCAGCATTGTCTTCACTATTGACTTCTCCAGGCGCCATTCTTTGGGTTTCGGCTCATTTCTCATTTATGTCCTCACGACCACTTTGAAAACGTTGAAAGCACTCGTGCACTCTGCTACGGGATAGGCAATCATCGCCATAAACTTGTTTCATCAATTGAAACGTTTCGGTAAAAGTTTTACCAATTTTAAAACAAAATTTAATGTTGGCTCTTTGTTCGAAGCTCATTTTCGCACCGATGACAAAAACATACTGACACTTAAAACACAATAACTTAACTTCCAATAGATAAAATGTCATGAAATTTTTACAGGAAGTCAATAAAGGATAGCAGACTCTAACGCACTAGTCACTATATAGATGGCGCCACTAGAGTTTACTTTGTTACTTTTTTACTGTTTACTTTGGAACGCACCTTGTGTGTATATGTACAGACGGACATATACATATATGGCTGTTACAAGCTTCGTGGCAAGTTTAAAAAACTCTGTTCAGAATATAGTTCTAGTTATAAATATCGACAAATGACGATATGAGAAAATTTTCAAAACAAAGACTAAAGATATGGTTATGAGAAAAAGTTATTTCTGGCTGAGAACTAAGCAGCAAAAATAAAATGAGGATTTGCTAGCTTAACCTAACTTTATAATTACCAAGGGATGCCCAAATTCGGTATCTGGGGGCTGGAACAATTAAAGTGCGATTTTATACCGATATATTCATTTAGTTGGTTTATATGTGGGTAATGTGGGCGGTGCCACGCCCATCGTCCCCTTTTGACTACGGCTTCTATAAAGCCCTCTTTTATCATCCTGTGTAATTTAAAGCCTACAGCGCATTTAGTTATTGATTTATGGCACTTTTAGTATTTTCGTTATATGGGGAGTGGGCGGAGTTATATCCGATTTCATTCATTTTCACATTGTCGATAGGGGTTTGGCCTGAGCGAATTTGCTTATTGTAACTTTGGTGTTTTAGGAGATATGTATATTAATCTATTAATTAGTCCACAGGGCATATCAATGGTGCGATTACTCCAGTTTTACAAACTCGTCCCAATTTTTTTGCCAAAGAATACGTGTTCAAAGTTCTATTACGATATCTCCATTTTTACTCTAGTTACAGCATGCAGGGACGGACGGTTGGACTAGCAAACAGACATCAGGATTTCAACTTGTAGGTTGTGAAAATTAATAAATAATAATCATAAAATCCAAGAAATATTTTACGTTCTCCGAGAAGTTATTTACAATGCCGGCTCCGGCCAAATCTTCCTATTTTAATGGCTCAATGCAGCTACCTTGAAACTACGCTGCATAATGCCAAATAATAATGTTTTAAAGGTTGAAAGAGCAGTTGACAGGCACATAATCCACCCATAAGCGTAACAAATCCTTCCGCAGTGGCGAAAGCACAAATGCCCCAGCCAGAAGCTCTTTATTTCTTTCGCATCTCTTTCTGTTTTTCAAATTTATTGACTTTTCTTCAGGTAAAGTTATCTTTAAAATTTAGTGATGACAACAGAATGCTGCCGGTGAGCTCGTAGGCGGCGCTGCCTTGGCAACGGCAAGAGCAGCAGCACTAAGTACTGTAATGAATATTAGATGTACGAGGGTAAATGTGTGTGTAAGTAATTGTGCTTGATAAATTGGCGACATTGTTTCACAACACTTGGAGCGCAAACAAAATGTAGTGTTAACATAATAATTACAACAATGCCAAGAGTTAGTGTAAAATATATCGTTACGGATAAAGAGCACAAAGAGAGTGCAATAAAAGTTGAGAGTGTGTAGTAAATGACAAGTACAAACACTTTGGTAGTTAATATCTTAAAGATACGAGATTGCGCTTCTTACTACTTCAAGAGGGGGCAGGGGCTGTAAACATGGCTATTCAAGTGGAGCTTACATTTGCATAAAAAAAAAAAACAATTGAGGCAGCAACAAACACAGCTAGAGTAGCTGAGAGCCAGTAGTCGGAGTAATGGCAAATTAAGCCAACAATCACAACAAACTGATGTTATTGCTGTTACAGTTACATGACAGGCAAAACATATTATGCGGTCGAAAGTTGCAAATAACTTAATCCGCTGGCAGCAACAAACTTCTAGCCAGAGATTAGACAAAGGACATTAGCCGTAAGTGTGTACGTGCATAAATACACAGACAATACTTATTTACTTGTAAGTACAGGCACAATTACCTGAGGTGATACATATAAGACATATATAGGGACATATTGAGGTATGTTTGTTTTCTTGCGGGTGTTTATGTGAGGTTGTTGGACCTTGGACATGCGAAAACGCTGCGAGCTTCATGTGCATGAAATAAAAAAAACTGCTGCAGTCCTTGTGGCAGGGAGCGCGAGCGGACAAGCGAGTATGATTGTTGACTGCCGAAACGGTGATATTAATTAACCGTTGTCATGATAAATGAACAGCGAACACGCAAACGCTTTGGGGAGAGCTTTGGGTAAACAGTGAGAAACAATTATAAGAATTGCTTGAACAGAAAACTTTAAGAGAATAGTCAAACTTCGTTAGTAATTTCTACATGTTCAACCATACGATAATTATAAAAATCACAAAACTTTTGTAATTCTGTACACTAATGGACCATAAAATTCATATTAAGGTTTTTGTTTCAACTGAATGGGAGAGGAAACTAGGAAATCTCCATCAACTACTACTTCGTGACAACAACTAATACTATTACTTCAAGGCCACCCTCATATAAAAAAAACTATCCTTGATTCGCAAAGCGTTAGCGAGTAGTGAATCGAACATATTGTCCAATAGGTCTTTAACACATTCGAAATTATGTAGCACTTCTTTCTTTAGAGGAGATGTGCTGTTTTCTCCTAAAAAAAAAAAAACAAAATTGGTAACACCTTGTCTTACCCAATTATACTTCATTCCGAACCTTCACCTTTTAAAATCAGTTAAAGGAATATTGGTAGCAATTGGGGAAGGCGATTACAACGAACTAAAGCTAAGACAATATCTATGCTGATTTTCGATCGCTGATTCTGTACGGATTTCAAAGATCCGAAACATATTATTCCATTATTTTCCAGAACTTATTACTTATCTTGCGAGTAATTCGCGTAGGCTGTCTTTATACGTATAATTTATTTAGGGCATCATATTTTTTTGGCTAAAACGAATACTACAAAATATTTTGGTTCGAGTTGCTATATGCGAATCGGCCTTTGCGTATCTTAATATTCCGTATAGAGTTTGTTGTCAATTAAAATCATTTAAATCAAAAAAGGTTATTTTATCATTTATGTTTGAATTTGCCATGATTCCAGAGATAATATTTTGTTCAACTCAACCCAATTCTGCATAACAACAGAGTACACTTGGAATACTCACGGGCGGTTACCCTCCTAACATAAAGATTACTAAGTACTATTTTTTGTTGTTGCAAACAGTCTTTTTAGTAGAAGGAAGCAGAACAATCTGCTTTACAGATACTTATGTAATTATCACAACATAATAATGGATCGGGTGGTACAATTCTTACCGAGAGAGAGAGACCCATACACCCGTACTGTAATCTGAAAGTGAAATTGAAGTGGTTTGAGGAAGTTTACATTGTTAAATATTAATTATTAGCCTCCAGTGTAATTTAATTTTTTAACAGACGCCAAACTAAGGAGCCTTATAAAAGGATTCTGTTGCAATTGTTTTGAAAAGTATTCGCTCCTGTTTACATCTACATAGAATAGATTCGACATTATTAGATTTAAGTTTTTGGAGCCTTTCCATCTGAGTTTAGTTGCAACATGCATATGTAATTGTGGAGAAATATTCAAAATGGGGTTTATTAATAACGTTATATATATTTATTGCTGTCATTACGGTATATCAATTTTTTTGCGAGTCCTTCTGAAACATCCTAATTTTTTCCTATTTTTTTACACATATCTTCAAAGTTATTATTGAATTTTTATTCACTATCTTTAAGTACTCCAAAGTATTTAATATTTTTAGTTTTTTCTATATTTAGTTGTTAATTTTAAATTCAAAAGCACCATTAAAATTTATCTCCATCATTTTGGTCTCCTTCTCACTTAATCTAAGTTTGTTCATTTTTAACCAACTACTGGCTTAATCTTTATCACCTAACAGTTTATCTCGACACTCTTCCTCATTTTATGTTAAATTTTTTATCATCCTTTCTATATCATTTATATATAATATTATTATGATGGGCTCAAGAATTGAATCTTGTGTTACTCCTTTTTCCACCCTTCCCCAGTCTGATATCTGTCTATTCACTTCTGTTCTTTGGTATCTATTTTCAAGATATGACTTGAACTAGTCACGTTCCATTCCCTGAATCCCATATTTACTAATTTTTTGTATCAAAATCTCCCTGTCAATAGTCTCAAATGCTCTCCTAAAGTCCAAAAAGACCACTGCAATTTTTGTTCGTGTCGCACTTGACTTTCTTTCATCAATAATATAATCTATTGCCGATTTACATGAGTGATATTGCAAAAGCCCAATTGGAATTTAATCAAATTATTTTTCACAGTGCACGCTCTTATTAGCAATTACACACTTTGTTTTTCCTTCTGATTGTTGATTGTTATTTGGTGTGTTTTTGTGCGTGCTCGCTAACGATTGCGCTGCAGTCAGCTCAATAATTGCAGATAACGTCTTGCAACACTTAATTGCGTGAGGCAACGCTGTTAAGTTGGGAAAGGCAGCCGAGCGTAGTCCGCGCCGCCGTCAAGCCACAAAGACACCTAAGGCAATGCCTGCGTTGAGCAGACCAAGCACACTGGCGAATGACTGACTCCGAGTGCTGGAAATTAGCAGTGAGCTGTATGTGTGTGTGTGTTCATACTTAATGCCGACTCATTTGTTTGCGACTTAAGTTAAGTTTGGAATTAAGTGCGGGTGCAAGCGTGCCAGCTTGACTTCAAGTGCCACTAGGAAGAGAACATAAATGTGTGGCCCTCACTCCATCTCACATATGCAAACCAATTTGTATTTCTATTTGTGTCGTGATAAGTGAATATGATTGTGTTTTGGTCCCGTTAATTGCATTACTTATGCTAACATGCCCTGCCCACACAAAGAGAGCTTGAGTTTTGACAAGTACGAAATGTCTGTGGCCATCGGTGACCGCACATACTTAACTCAGCGCATTTGGCTCACTCGACATTTCAAGCAGCGCAAGCATCAGCGAGCCTTTAAGATTGGATTATATGGAGTATATTTTATTTTATTATAAGTAATAGGGAACTATCATACGTCATATGGTACCCATATACCCATTACATCCAAACTGAACGATCAAAATCAATTTCTTGTATGGAAATCTTTTTTATTTGACGATATTTCTTCACCAAATTTGTCTTGGATTATTGTCTAAGAGAACGGTAAAAATTTATTAGATCGGAGTGCTATTGCTAAACTATAGCGGACTACAAACTGACTGATCAAAATCAAGTCAAGGCCTTTCTTGCACGAAAACTTTTTTTGTATGTGAGGGGTATTATATCTTCGTCGTAACACCTACCTACCTAGACTAAAACTCATATTGATAGTTCTTTTATATTTATACCGATATTTTTAATTAAAATTCAGAGGTTTGTTATACCTCTATTACTCTTACTTGCACTTATAATCATAATCATATTCCTCATACCTATGGGTCATTTACCGGGTGACTCACGAATCGTGCAACAAAAACAAACCGTAATTAACTTTTTTTTCTGTGCGAGTAATCGACCTATTTATTGTATAGTGCAGCGGTAACATGATTTGCAGTCTGTCATTTCCGTCCAAAGGGAATTCAGACGGGATAGATCCCGAGTAGATGGACCATTATGAGGTTGGTAAACATGTTTGCCGAATCTGTTAGTATCGCAAGAAGACTGTACGATTGAGATCCGTATATTCGTGGTTAAAAAAACAATCGCGGCTGTTGCATCATCAATTCAAGACTTGTTATATGTACAACAACCGTATATAGAGTGAATAAAATCCATAAATAATCCACGAAACGGAACTTCATTCAGAACGAGTCACTGTGTGATGCGCACTTTGAATGAACTTTTTTTACCCAGAACTGCGCCGAAGACGTATCCCTTTTAATAGCGTTTGGTTACAGCAAGATGGAGCAACTGCACATATAGCCAGACCGGTTATTGCGGAGTTCCAACGATAATTTGAAAACATATTAATATCAAGAAACTCCACTTTCCGCTGGCCAACAAGGTCACCTGACCTGACTGCACGAGTTTTTTTTTATGAGGTTATGTCAAGCAAGCAGTGTATAAAAGAGAACCTAGAAATCTGACTGAACTGAAGCAGGCCATTAAATCAATAATTGAGACAATACCGACTTGCAGTGAATAATTTTCTAATGAGGTGTCGCATATGCGTTAATTATGTAAAATAAAAAACAATTCTATACAATAAAAAAAGATAAATGTTATGCATTGAATAAAGAAAAGTTATTATGATTTGTTTTTGTAGCTCGATTCGTGAGCACCCTGTACTTGTACTTGTACATACCATCTATCGCCAGACAAACTCTTTGCGTCGTAAACAAACATCTGCCAACACATACTAATTGACATACATATAGACATCTTACTTCACCCGAACATAAAAAAATGTTGTACCAATCTAGAAAATATGTATCGTGTCCGAGATCTTCAAGTATAGTCAAAGTCATTTGCATTACTCTATTGCATATATATATTCATCTTCATACTCATACTACGAAGTTGAGTGGACAGTCATGTTCATTATCCCAATAATTGTCTCTTTATTTTAAGGTTATTATAATACGTATGCATATTTAAATTTCTATTTTCGAAACCACTACTTGTATGTACTTGTATATCGAAAGATACCATATATACCGATCTTGTTCTTCTCTTAGCCTCATCACACATTACTACATACTACGTTAATTAAATCTCAATAAACTTATCGGCTTCCAATTAAGGTTGCAGCTATTACCCTACTTATTAGAGCTGATTCTCTTAGCCCAACAACAACTAAGAACCAAGTTCTATACAAATGATAAATGCACACTCACACACAACCAAAAGTTATCTACATACAACTACAAGTTTAATGGCATATGTCAACATGGATCATTTCACTATACGTATGTGCTTACGATATATGTGTATATATGCGTATGTGTGCGTATGCATACATGTATGAGTGCATTGGTCTGTTGTTTCTACGTTGCTCGCTATTACACAATTAGTGCCAAATTAATTACCGACTAAAGGTGTGCAAATTAGCAAAGTTTGGCGCAAGCAATTTGCAGTAGTCGCCCCCTACCCGCTTTGAACTCCACTAACTATCGTATTACATACATCTAATTTGCGATGCTACTTCGAGTCGCCTTTGACTTCGAGTCACCATCCACCTTTTGTTATTACCAACAGCTGTTTTGTCGTATTTGCATTGGCATAGTTTTCGCTGTGGTTCTTCTTTGCTTGCGAGTTCTTCGTCAACTTCTGCGCTTAAGTAGTTGTTATTGCTTACGACGAGGATATCATTTTCACTTTGGCGTAATTTAATTGAATTAATTTTCGAGTCAAAACGTGCCACTTAAATACAGGTATATGCAGGTCTGTATACATACATATATATGTTTGGTATGTGTGCTCAGCTAGCCTAGTCAAGCACTTTTGGTAAGTAGTTCGCTTATATACTCACTTTTATATAACGTAGATATGCGTCAGATATCGCTCGTTTCTCCATTGTATACCTACGCTCGTCCTGCCTTTATCCCATCCTCACATTAATTTCACCATGCATTATTGCTTCGCTAAAGTTTTGCCTAGTTTGAAGGTGTTATTAGCATTGTCGACATATTTTCATACTTTGTGTGTATGTGTTAGTAATACCTGTTATTAACGTTTCACTCTTAGAATTTTCTTGCTCTATACTCCTTTGTCCTTGTAGTCTTTACTAGTTCTTTGAGAGTTTACCAAATTTATTTCATGCCATGTATACATACATATGTACAAGTTTGTATCCGTGCATTCATTTTCATATTTATGCACATATATCAATATATAAGTACATAATTTTTCTGTCCAAGTATCATTTAATTAAGTTCACATATATGTAGATATTTATAACCTGCACAGGGTATATTAAGTTTGCCACGAAGTTTGTAAATACGCCACTATAGCATATAGCTCTTATATAAACTGAACGATCAACATCAATCATGGAATCTTTGATCATTGTGAAGGGTATTATAGCTTCGGTGCAACCGAAATAAACGTTTCTTCTTGTTTTTAATTAAGTAAACATTACTTCCATTCTCATTTAGAAGACACAAAGTTTATTTTGCTTTTACCTTGAATCTTGTTATTCTTACTCTTTGTAAGGCACTTAATAAAATTAACTCGGAATTAAATGCGCAAATCGCTTTCGCTTTTATAAAAAATGTATTTGTTGACAATCGAAAAGTTTTTTTAAGCATAATTATTGAATAAAACAATCATTCAAGCAGATCAAAATATAGCACAAATTAAAAAGATTGAAATAATAGTTTTTGGGAAAAGTAATTAAAGATAAATTTTATAGCATAACGGTATAAAATATTTTCAACGTACCAATAGGGACTCAAAGTAGCCGTAATAAGGACAAAATATTTTGTTGTGAATAAAGTCAGTTAAATGATTGAGATACCCAGAAACTTTTTTATAAAGATTCTCAATTTCATAAACATTATGACCTTTTTGAAAAAACTCCAAAAATACTGTTAAAACTAGATTTTTAGAGTTAAAAAGTTATGATTTAAATGTTATAAACTTACCTTTTCCGGCTAATATTTTTACAATAAATTGAAGGTAGCAGAGTTAGAATTATCCGAATAATGTTAAATAGGTATTGTTTTATTCGACAAATGACATTTTGAGGGTAATTTAGAAACTCTCGTCTTTATTGACAGAAAACTGTGACAGTACCAAGCACCTCTTGAGGCGAATTTTTTACAAGCGAAATCATTGGACATAAACAGTAACTTTAAGTGATTATAGCCAGGTCCCGAGTATATATAAGGTAGGTGCATAACAATCTCTCAATCAAGCTTTTACAGCTTCTGGCGAGTCACTATCTGTATGTGTGGCTAGGCGCTGAAACTTCCAGTTGACTAAAGATGGCCGCTTTTGCGCGATTGCTTCCTTCAGACAGTCCAACTGTTGACAGTACAGGTTCGTAGTAACAGTTTGGTGGTAGGAAAGCAGCGCATAGTATATTATTCCCTGCCAACTCTACCAAACAAATAGAAAAACCATTCTGATCGTCTTTGCCAACGTTTGCCTTGGTTCGCCGCTTGACGTGGTCGTAGGGCACTCACTTTTATCGACGTTTTTTTATGTTAAAAATATATTATAACATGTATATTATAATATGTTTTTCCAAACAATTTAATTATACCCTGAACAGTTTATAAGTTTGCCACGAAGTTTGTAATACCCAGAAGGAAACGTCGGAGACCCTATCATATACTCGTAGGTATATACATATATACCATAAATGTATACCATAAATGATCAACATGACGAGCTGAATCGATTTAGGCATGTCCGTCTGTCTGCTCATTTGTCCGTCTTCTATATATACACTCTCAGTTTTTGAGATATTGATCTGAAATTTTACCCACGTCCTGTTTTCTGTAAGAAGCTGCTCATTTGTCGGAACCACCGATGTCGGACCAGCAAATATGTAGCATATATGTAAATACATAGCTGTTATACAATCGGAATTAAGTGCTTGTATGTAAAAATTCTTCATTTGAAGAGATATCTTTACGAAATGGGCATGGATTATTGTCCAAAAGAACGGTGCAATCTCCGGATCACTATAGCATATAAGGAGCTGCCATACAAACTGGCCCATCAAAATCAAGTTCTTTTGTGTCATTTTTTGTATTTGTAAAAAATAAATTGATTGTTTCGCTGGTATTAATGGCATGTAGCGCCGTCTTGTTGGAACCAAAGGTGTTCCACATCACTCCAATTCAGCCACGAAAAAGTCACTAATCATAGCTCGATAACGTTCCTAATTGACTGTCCCCTAATGGCTAGTTTCATTTTTGAAGAAATATGAACCACACTAAACAATGACGTTTTAAGGATGTAACGGTTTCTAACAATTCCTTACGAATTATGCTCACTTCAAACGCGAAAATTTTGTTTATTAACTTATCCATTCAACCAAAAGTGAACTTAATATTGAATAAAATCTTGCAGGATTTGTAAACGTTGTTCCGGAGTAAGTCTGTTTGTTATGAAATGGCAAACCAAACTAAGTATAAGAAAAAACAGCTGTCAAAAAGATCAACTTCGAAAAAAGTATTGACTCATTGTAAGCCACAAGTCCTAAAAAAAATACCCCTTCTCTTAAAATTCACTTAGTTTTTGAAGGTTCATGCAGAGATTTTCCGATTTAAATATTTGGTGGTTTCGGTGATGTATTCTTCCACATAGTAATGATGAAAACCAAGTTCCTCTGGATGCTCTCTTGACAGTCCCGTCAGATTTTTATATCTCTATTGGAGGAATTGAAGGTAATATTGAGCGAGAATGGTCAGAACTCAATATTACCAATCGTAATTGTAAATAAAATTAACATATTTCACCCCTCAGTCGTTTATGTTTGGCCTCGTTCAAATTTATACCAAAATTTATGTTACCCTGATATGTGTTGATCTTAAATTGAAAACTCTTTTCAGAAAAATACGAAAATTGTAATTATAATATGTTAAACGCCTAAAAGTAGGTTAACGCTTAATAAACTTTTAATTTCAAAAGTGTGGGCTCACTAAAATATACCCAACTGCATTTTAGCAAACCGCCTGTAGAAAATTCAATATATGCAAATAGCTATTTCGCACTCTTCCTGCACCCACACACACACATACACATACATACAGCTACGGGCACCTAATTAGCAACACTACTGTTTGAATCACGTTACTATTCGCAGTTCGGAAAGTTGACTAAAATAATATTTACTTTTGAAGTACAACAAACCGACATTTCACTGTTTTTTTAATAATATGTAGTTGGTTAAATTAATTTTATTCTGAAAAACATTTTTCACAATGTGACAAAGGGCCTACCAAAACCTTTCGGTCATAAAATTAAAAACGCTTGATACTTTGTTAAATTTTTTTTAGTTAATTATTTTTTTTATAAATATATATATTTTTTTAAATTAAAAAACTAATATTTTGTGGAAAAGATATTACTGTGAATAACTTCTTCACACCTGTGAGGTATTGACTCAATTAACTTCTCACATATGTTTTTAGAAATTGCTATCATATTTTGGTGAAATTTCCGACTTCCGAACCTTCGTTTTCGATTGCTTCCAGATATGCTCAATAGGGTTCAGGTCTGTACTGCATGCAGGCTAGTCTAATAAAGAAATCATATTTTCGTCCATCCATCGTTTAGCTGACCGCGCAATATGTTTGGGGTCGTTATTATGTTGAAAAAGCCAAGTAACAGATATATTGTCTTCGGAATATAGAATCATCTCTCATTATAGAAATAGACTGGTGCTGGTCCGAATGACCCTCAATTTTCGTTATAAGCCCAACGCGCCTTCATAACATAGCACCCCATATCATTATATTACCGCCGCTTTGCTTCATCGTGGGACGAGTTTATTCGGGGTCAAACTCTTTACATCGCGGACGCTGAACGTAAGTTTTTGTATCTAGTGACGGTCTATATATTTTCGTTTCATCCGAAAATAAGACTCTTTTCCACTCCTTTAGAGTCCAATGACGATATTTTTTGGCGAATTCAAGTCGTTTTGTACGATTTCGGTCTGACAATATTGGCTTCTTTAACTCTAGGATTTTTATTTTAAACGTCTTTTGATAGTTTCAACCGATGGTTTACTATTATTCTCCCCAAAAACACGCAGTTTTTTAGGGATATTTTTTTTGATTGACGTACAGGCTTTGGTTTCGCTCATTTAACACTAAATACTCACTAATCTTTAAAAATTGAAGAAACTTACCTAAATTATTATATTTGTAAATGTGGATAAAAAATATAAAAACACTGTGTTTCTAATTGCGTGACCGACGGCAACTAAAGCTTACTTAAGAAAAACACATGAGGTTTGTAAACTAGCGGGACCTTTTAAATAAATTTTGACAAATAACGCAAGGTAACCATGGTAAAATTGAAATTAAGCAAAAATTGTTAATATATTAAAGAAGTATTGGTATTAGGGCAAAACGATTTCTTTGATGTATATCGTTTTTAATTAGTTGACCGTAGCTGTACATGCACTTTGACTAATAGATCAACCTGTGGTTATCAAAACTGCCAAACTTTGTAGCCGTTAGCAACCGAAAGTGCAGAAAAATTGCCAACAGTGTAGTTAATACCGTTGGTGGCTTAGCCACTTACAAAGGTTTCTCCACACACTCACACATATATACCGAACCTCATACATTCCATACACACGCACTCACTAACTAACGTATTCGAAGAGATATATGTATTGTATGTACGAATTGCAGTTTGCTACTTCCTAACTAATAGCTAGCCAGCTGTAGTGGCTTGTAGTTAGTTGCTAGAGGCTCTGAGCGCTTTGTACGCGCTGGATTATATGGTATTAGGTTGGTATTTATATGTACGGAGACGTTCATATACACATAGTGTATATTTAATAGTGTTTAGTTATATAGGGGATTTCAATTGGAGGGCGTTGACGATCTTGTTGTTTCGACAGTGTAAAATTAACAGTTTGATAAACAATCATGTAAAAAAGCAACGAAAAGGGTTCCGAGGTACTAACACTGTATTGGAGCGAAGTGCTTGCCCATTTTGCCGTTTCAACCCCAGTTATTAGATTAGATGTGCTGTATTTAAAAGTTCGTGAAGCTCGTTATGATCACAAATCTCACTTCTGAGTATCACAAACCTGAAGACATCGGTTCATATTATCGTCTACGTTTATGCCTTTTATATAGAGTAGAAAATTTAATTTAGTCAGCCCAAAGACGGATCTTGAGATTGAATCCAAGCAAAATTGCCTGCAATTTCAATGCTACGAAAGCTCACAGTGTCGTGAGCCTAAACGTTTGCTACCCGCTATGTATCTCATGATATAAGGTATTTATCTTTGTACCGAGGGAACAGAGAACTGCCTGCTCTTCTAACGGATGGCTTTTTAATTCAACCATTTTTCAAAGATAAGGTGAAGGAAACTATAGGACAATGAAAGACCTTTCTGAAATCTCAATTAGTATGAAACAATTTGTAGAGGTCCCTTGCGATAGCCACTGAGCTAGGCAATCCTTAATAATTGAGAAAGATATTTAATTTTATCTGCTTTTCTTTTGATATAGTCCAATTTGACGTATAATAATGAGCCATTGTACTTATACATTTCCCTAGTCTCGAGCAGTTTTCCTTCTTTTCTCAATTCAATTCAGTGGAACACTCACTATGTTCTCTCTATAACAAGATTACAGCATATAATGCCTGATCGTTTTTCGTTACATTTAAATCTCGTCTAGTTGACAAACAATGCCGTAGGTTCAAAAACTTCAGACTTTTGCCTGAAAATGGAAATATAACAGGATCTTAAACAATCTCACGCCGCACACATAAGAGTCCTGCTGTAAAAAAATTCAAACTGCTCATTTTCGAATCGCCACTTCCTTGCTCGCTTGAGCTTTATTCGTTTTTTAAGTGTTAATTTTGAAAGCAACAAAACAAGTTGCAAAAAAATTTAAAGCATTAGTAAAGAGGCGTAACCGCTTGAATATCTTTATTAGATTTTGCCATTATATAAAGTTTTACTAGTATAAATGATTTACACCAGTTGTCTGTTCGATTCGCTTTCCTTTTCTAATTTGGTCAAATTGGAAGTAGTTGTAATTTTGCTTTTTCACTTCAAGTTTTATCCATCCTTGTTGGAAAACCCTTTGTTTTTGGATGTGAAATAATATGCTATTTGGTTGCCAGTAAATGCCAAGAATTTGTTGCAACAAGCGTTCTTGAGCATGTAGCTGCATTTGAGCTCTTTCACACATAAACATTTATTTAAGTCCGTTCAGCTGTACGATACTTCTTTGTTGCTGCATTGAGTCATTATATTGTTGGTTCGTTAGTTAGTCGGTTGCTTTCTGGTTAATGTAAGTCGGGGCGGCCCTAGAAAAGGAGTTTTGTGGAACAAGTTAAGTTAAAAGACAGGTCATCGGAATGATATATAGTTCAGAAATCGTATTAATGGGAGATTAGACTGAAATATGACTGAGATGCTGACGTGGCGCCAAGTGAAGGTCTTTTACGAAAATTTTATTTAGTTGTGGATGAATTAAATTTTATGAAATCATTATTAGTGAAAATCATTTGTTTACGAATAATCGTAATATCTATAGTTTTCTAGCCTGCCAATACTTTTTGTATATGCTTCCTTGTTTAGTTATATGCCTTCCTCAACTGTCGGCAATGAGTGCTGTGCTTTCATTATTTTCCTTGTTACTTAAAGGATTCACTGCTGACATCGTAACAACTGCTTGCGGCATACAACATTGACCAGAAGCACACAAGCACAGCAGTACCGACACATAAAAATTCATCGAAATTGGACTAACTAAGTATTACAGGGAAACATGCCAAAAACTAATTTACAGCTCACCACGAAAGTTGCGTCAAAAGCCTCGATGGAATGGCAGAGTTTTACACACAGCGCGCTCGGGTGTGAGTAAGTGGTTTTCAGCGCATAGACGATTAGCACGTCTGATTTTTCAACTTTACACTTGCCCATACATATATGTACGCTCGACTCCCTTACACCGGATGCGTATGTTATTTAGTACAGTTTATTTTCAACAATCTTTTTTTTGTGTGTTAGCAAAAAACTTAGATTTGGTTCAAGTGAAATTAATCGACCTAAAAATAGGACTAGGTAAGGTTAGGTTAGTCTGGTAGGCTTGTGAGCATAGACCAGTTTTGGTCTTTAGCGATGCCAGATGGGGTGCCGTTACGTAGTTCATCAGAAAGAGTCATCCTTCAGGATGCCAGCGCTTAACGCGAATTTAAGTAGATTCTGCAGCCTCATTATCGAAACCTTTTTTCGCAGCTAACATAAATTTACGCTAACCATTTTTTTCTATGTTTACTCTGCACCTTCTTTCCCAATTGAAAACTGCCATTACCCACTGAAGCATCTAGCGTACTTTTCAGAAAGAAGTCTGTGGCAATCACAAATGCAACTCTGATGAGTTATTTATAAAGCAGATATGGCAACATTCAACCTACACTATCTGTCATGCTGACGTATCTCCATCTTCCCTTTTCACCACGCATCGTCCAGCTGTAATCACGTCATCACTATTTTTGTATGTAATCACATTATATAATTTTTTGGAAAGTAAATAAATCGACCATTATTGTGGACATCCCACAGGTCTATAAATGGCAGGTTTAGCACTAGTTCAAGAGCCGCCGCAGGAGTGGATCTTAGAGCTCCCGTCATGCACAGCGCAGCGACCCTCTGAATGCTTTCCATTGGCTAGCTGTGCACTAGTGCATTAGAAAAGGAGAAAGTCCCCATTTTCCATTTACCATCGGTTTAATTAAATTTCAATTTTCTTATATACCTATGATCAAAGTTGAATTTCTAAGAACCGATACTAGGAACCCTTTGTTCATCTGGGACATTGTGATGTTTTCAGAATAATCATATTTTCCAGATTCGTTTAATATCGTTTGTCTCCAAATTGATTAGCCGTCATGAGCAAAGTTTTTGTCTTACAAACATGGCTCACTGACATTATTATCGTGGTGTTAGAAGCTATTTTACACCACTGCATATCTCCAAAACTTAACCGATCATAAGTAATTGATATTGAGTTAAACTTAATACATCTGAGAACGTCTTCTCCTTTAATTCTGATATTGAACAAAGTACCACTACTACAGCGATGCTAGTATAAACGGGAAAAGAATTTGTAGAAAATTTATTTATCTTTTCAGTCCTTAATAAACCATTCAGTGTGACTGGGCTTCAGGCTGTAACTCTTGTCGTGTCACAGAGAAAGATTCTGTAAATAGTTGAATTGTGAGCTGCGATTAATATTCATTAATTTATATACTATAAGGTGTAATCATAACAGTTACGACTTTTTGAATATATCAATTGTACAAAGGACTAAATTCCGGTCGTTTGAAAGTATCTAGACTTACCAGTTCGAAATATTTTCAACGTAGTTACTGCTTGTGTTAACCGAACATTTTATAAATTTAATTAAAAGTTGGAGGTATTGCATCCATTGTTGACCGATAGATGTGTTTTAAAGTCAACCGAAAGTTCGAAAATATTTACATTAGGTATTTGGGGGCTAAGGGAAATTTTTACCCGATTTTACTAATTCTTAACACAAAGACATTATCACAAACATGTTCTCGCCGAATACTAGAACTCATAGAGTGACCGCATTAGCGTTCACATATTTGGTGTCTGGGCCCCTGAAAAGTTAAAGTCCGAATTCGACAATTTTTAGGCGTTAGATTAAATGCTATTTTTAGCCTAATTACTTCATTGATGTTTGATTTGTATACTGTACTAATACTAATAATCAGATGCAATTTAAAAATTTGTTATATGAGAAATATAGTGTATTAATAATAATAAGATAACCTCACATACAAAATTTGGTTGAAATTGGTGAAGTAGTTTCTGAGATATAGGATTTCACCTAAAAGTGATTCGTTCAATTTTGGGACCGGCTCCTATAAAACCCTCTCTCCATCTTGAATGTAAAATTTAATGTCCCTGACGCTGTTAGTGACAGATTTATCGCACTTTTAGTAGTTCTTAACAAAACCGTTATATGCGGAGTGTGCTGGGTTATAATCCGATTTCATCCATTTTCACACTGTCGTAAGAGCTGCCGAAAAAAATTGTTTTGTGCTAATCTGGGTGATACCGTTGAATGGTTTGTGAGATATATAAATTAAACCTATTAGGTGCGGGAATACTCTCACTTTTTAAAGATTTTTAAGCTACAGATGCCCCACTTTAAGTCATAAGTAAGAGTTTGGTATTTTAATTTGTAGCTTAGAATTTTTTATGTTGCCAGGAAATATGTTTACTAAGTTTTATAAAGATATATCAATTTTTACTCAAGTTACAGCTTCCAAAGACGGACAGACGCCCGACAGTCACCCGAATTTCAACTTGTCTTGTCATCCTGGTCATTTATACAAGTATATATAAATTTATATCTATCTCGAACAAATCTATTATACTTTGTAGCAACATGTTGCAAAAGTATAAAAACTCCAACGATAAAGAAACAACTGGTTCGGTATTGCGGATGGGCCGGTAGAGCCGCGCACAAAAAGAGAATATTCTAAACTGTGTGTATTACCAAGCAAGGTACTGTGAACTACATTATTGATTAGATCCGATGGAAAATGAAATTATTTGGGATAAGTTGCCGATATACTTAGAGCAAACTCTATATGAAAAGCAGGGAGGCATTTGCTGACTTTAATACCAACCGGTTGTATGAGTTGAGCCCTTGGATCACTATTACTTTGCTGAATATATTCAGAATAGCAATCATAGAGGTCGTTAAAAAATAAGAGGTCACACGAAAGGGGCTGGGTTAAATTTGTGCGATTATCTGCAGACAATAACTATACAGTTATTAGTTTACTGCGCGCAGTATAAAGGATGAGTTTAACAAACACTCAACTTACAGTTTGTCCAAATACCGATTTTGGCCGCAAAATTGGCCTGTGGCATGCAGCAGATGTGCGAAATGTTCAATTTGAATTATAGGCAACAACAAGGCAATGAAAACACCAACGAAGAAAAATTGGCCGCCAAAGAATTTCGAAGAACTGAAGAGAAGAAAGCGGAGAAAAACAAAAAACTACCGAATTGAAACTGAAAACTGTGAGTTGTTGGCAAACAGTTGCAGTGTGGCAACAATTTAAACAGTAGTGATTTAGCTCAAGCCTGACAAAGAAGACGACATACATAGGCGGAAGAAGTAGATAAGAGTATGTGTGTTCCAAAATCTAGCGCTGGCTGTCTGTAGATGAATCGCTTGCCAAAGCACGAAAAGTAACGCAATAGGATACATGGCAACTTTAGTCCTTTACATACACTCAAGCACACACATACTTTAATACATACTCATGAAGTCGCAGATATCCACATATATATCTTAGCAGTAATTTAAAGTAGAATAACCGGACACAGCCGCTTTTCAATACACCCACGAGGCGAAAGTGGGCTGAAGCTAACATAACTGTACATCCATATGCATTCTGACAACGGCGATCCGATAAGTACTTAACGCATAAAGAACAAACAAAATTTAGTAAGAATGGCGACTGATCTATTCTGAATATAGTCTCACTCGACCCAGCGATCTTTAAACTTCTCTAACCCATTCGAGAAACACGTTTCCTTAGTATATCTCCGTCTGGTGCTGGATGAAGTAGCAGATCGTATCTAGTTCGACCAATTTGCCTTTGGCGACGGTGGAGGTATAAGCCATGCATTATCTTAGCCAAAGACCAATTTATTCTCCGATAAATGCACAATAGTTCGGCAAAGTCCTTGGGCAGTTTTACCTTTCCCTAAGTAATAGCTATTGGTAACGGCTTGTGAATTTCAGAAGATGACCATCATCTTTCCCGTTCATCCCAAATAGGTCACTCTTCGTCTTCTGCGGGGCAGGCTCGCATGGTAACTGTTGCTTGGTTTTGTTGCACAGAAACTCATCCGGATTGCTGTGCTGCGCAGTGGCCTCAGGGTTGCACTTGTTGTTCATGGTGAGCTGCACACATTGCGCCGACACTTCTCTTATGCTCAATATTTCCCGCAGAATACGACTGGTTACATCCGGACCATCAATCGGCGATCTGTAATTACGAGATCGTGGACTTTTGTCACATTTCCTTCCGGGGAGGCCGTTTTATAAATTTTTGACAGTTGCCATCGATGAAACAAAATCACCGTATAGAACAAGCAGACACTTTTTGATTTCAGTACGTAACTTTCTTTCCAAAAACAATAATATTAATCACCCGATGTCTGTCGGTCGCTTTTTCCATTTTTCAGAAATTTCATCCCCAGACACTCCTGCAACCACATGCTGTCAAAATCAAACAAATAGTTCGATTTCTATGACAATTCGACAAAAGCTGCCGACACGCGGTTAGGCTAAGTACTTTCCGGACCACCCTCGTACATACTAAGCCACATATTGATGTGCGGCATATTGCTCGTTGAAAGCGCGTGGTTGTATTGAGGCAGTCCATCGGTTGAAATTTATTGGCTTTGCACATTTTGGCAGTCGAAATGAATTCATCTTCGCCTACCGACCGACATGCAAAATGCTTGAGTGCGCTCGCGATACCAGCGGAATTCAGAGATATGCCTGCGTTGTGCTGTGCTATGTGTGCTATGGGCTTGCTGTCGTTCGGTAGGTGCGTTACGTATTTGGACTTCCACAAAAGAGAAGTAAACCAAAAAAATAAATGAAAATTAACTGGGCCATCTCCTAGGCGTGCTCCAAGGTATAATAATCCATTGGCATTTACTGCAGCGTTTGTTTGAAAGCGGCCGCGCCTTAAATCACGGTTACCGCCGGAGTGGTCGGCTTTCACGCATTTATTGCAGCCATGCACGAAAAGGCGGACAGATTCCTGGCATGTAAACCATTAGGCGAATGAAATTAAAAACTCCAACTTTGGGGTCGAGTGGGTTTAATGGGCGAAGTTAAAAAATTTAATTTTTACACACTTCTGTTACGATAAATAAAACAGTGAGCTCTTCAAGGAGTTTAGTGCAAATGCATGGTAATATTAAATGAATAATTCAGAAATGTGTTTTACCGCATTTTACCTTATTTATAACCATGCAATTGAGTGCCTTTGAGATTTCGACAGGTTCTGATATTCTAGGAGAGTACACTATTCAGCTCATTATCCGGTTAGACGCAACTCAACTGAACTAGTTCTAATCAATAATAACAAAATGTCTCAAAAAATAGTCTAGAAGTGAAAACGATGTCGAGGAAACGTTTTGTCGATTGTTTTTCTTATTGTTATGTTTAATAACAAATCCTCATAATGAAGTTTACACTTGGACATCAAGTGCAAGATCAACTCTTTTATTAAATCATAAACTTGAATATCATATATCGACAGAGCGTTTAGTCAAAAACATACTTATAATTTATTTCCTACTAGTTTTTGTAGCTGGTTGAAAGGTGCTGTAAGATCCCCGGTGTTTTATAGCTGATCTAGCATATGCGGGACCTTCAGAAAAGAAGTGCTGAGATATCTCGTCCACATTTTCCTTAATTATAATGGAAACTTAAAAAGATCTAGAACTAAAGAACCAACGGTCTTGCGTAGAGAGAGGCGAAGCTCTCTAAACCCCTGGTAATTTATCTGGGGTCAGAAGAATTTTATTTTTGTGGAAGATCTCGGAGTAGACCAACATTCCCAAAGCTCAAGCTATATACCCCAAAATAACAGCAGCAGAACAGCATGGTCAGTAAGCTTAATTACAATTGAATGTCAAGTCGAGGAGTTTTATCCGCTCGTTATATCATCCGAATGGCCGAAGCCATGTGCCATATGTGTACAGAAAGTAGTTTCACTAGCAATACTTTTTTCTCCAAAATAAAATGCGCTTACTCCATTTCTTGCTCCAGGCTTTCTTTTGGTTTCTTATATTTCATGCAAATAAAAGTGCCAATTATGAACTTAAAAGGAAATAATAAACTTTCTGCGTTATTAAGTTAAAATAAAAAAATAATTGCGAAGAGCAATAGATTTTTTTCTCTTGCGAAACGAAACGCCGCAGCACCGACTGAAGTTATATTGCAATGAGTTTTTTTTCCTCTCTACCTCTGCATATATTGCACCACAACACTGCACAAAGGAGAATATAATAATTGCTTTAAAATTATATTTGCTCGGAATTCATAACACAATAAACAATTTTATGCCGCCGAGCAAAAGGCTATAACTCTTGCTCCACTCTGAAAATATACAGTTAGCATTCACGTAGTTGATTAGCCGATAAGTGTATGCTTACGATTGTGGCTATGTCTGGCGTTATGATTGTAACTGTAGTTGTGTTCCCATGTCTAAGCATACACATACACACAGGATTCCCTTGAATGGCAAAAAATTTATGCAAACTGAAAGAGTCAATTCCATATTTTTCTGCAATCAAACGACACTCAGACCCACTCGAGCACTTACGAACAACGCCACAAATAAAAAAATTCGAACAAAATGAACATATTGTAGGTAAATGCTAACAACTACAACTTTACTGCTGCTTCCTTTAGTACAAGTAATTGTATTTTCAATATGGTTTGAAGGAGCAGTGCGCTTTCGAAAGCGTAGCACCGATTGTGGAGTGCTTTTTGTCTGGCTCAAACTCGCCAAAGTTGATTAAAATTTGAATTGTTTATGAGGTTTCGGTCATGGCCAATGAACGTTATAAATGAGCGGTGTTGCAGCTTTGTAAGTTGAAAGTTGGTGATACTTGTTGTAATGAAAATAAAATGAGTTCCTTTGTTATCGGGATGTGGAAATGGGACTTGGTTACTATAAATTATAACTTGGTAGAGTGTTCCTTGTATAGTTTACGAGTTGCGAAAATTAGACTTTGGGGCGTCTTTTCGACGCATTCGACCCAATAATTCTCCATAGTTTTCCAGACATCCATGAGTGTTCAAATACAAATAACTATCTTCTTCTTGAAATTCAATATTGGGTCCAATAATATACAAATAACCTCATATGTGTTCCCAGAAGTTTTTCTCTTATTTCTCTAATTGATATGTTCCAAGATTTAGTCTCCGAAACGAATATTCTGCCATCCAGATGCGGATCATGTAATATAGTACTTAAATAGAACACTGATATACCATATATTTCTATCCTGGCAATGAGAAACTTTGGTTGTTTTAAGAGTAATCCGCAATACACTTTTTCATTCGTAACTCTTCTTTCAATCCGTTGGTGATAACTCAAAGCCGTTGAACCATGGAGCTTGTGCCTAATATAATATAAGAGATACGATGATCTATTCTATTTTATTGTCAGTTCAAATTTTTATATTTTTCTTGTCGGAATTTTTCTAAGAAAATGACGAAAACCCGTATCCGTCAGTGTGAGGCTTTAACCGAAATACTTCATGGAGAATTTGGTCAAGTTTAAAGCTTATACATGCCTTTTTGATAATGTTCATTTATTCACTGTTACCTACATAAGTACTTCTTAATTCTACCCAAGTCATTCGTCGTTTTCGTCGCAGTTAAGACGGGGTTTGCTCAGTTGCCATCAACAGGGAATATCTTTTCTTCGTTAATCTGCGCTCTGATTGTCCGTTAGACTGAGCTTCTTTGTTTTTGTTGACGTAACATAAATTAAATATGTGAAGAGAGGTGTCGAATTCTAATTTGATACTTATCGGCACGCCTAAGTCTTTTCCTTTCTCCTAATCACTGCAAATATTTTTAGCCTGCATAAAGATGTTTTGTATTTTTTATTCTAATGATCTAATACTGTTTTAATCACATAACCGGAACTGAACCGAAAAACTGGAGAACGTGACGGGGCTGAACAGATTTTTTTAACTTTATAACGATTGCTTTTCAGTCGTTCCCTACACAAATTCTCGAGATTCGTGTCGTTTTGGTTATATTTCAAATTATGTGAAATCCAAAACGAATACATATTTTGTATTACAAGGTTTATAATATCAATTATAGCAATGGATTTTGGGTCGTTTTTATGGAGTTTGAAGGTAGAAGAACATCCCAATTAATCACTGAAGCTAGTTGTTCTTTATCTTGATCAGTAATTGTATTTGTGTTTTTTCGGCGTGTTTCCTTTAATGGTACATTCAGCATGGCGCGCGGTATAGCTATGTTCGGCCTTGTCTTTGCCCAAAATTTACTAGGATAGGTTTTTTTGTTTTGCAATGTGACTTCAAGCATTTTCCTGTTGGAACCAGTAATTGTTGGTACTTTTCCATGGATCGTATCGATTTCCATCGTGTGGTTTTTTTTATTACGATGACATTTTCAGTTGCACTTCGATTTTTGGCCCAAACGCTGGCCCACACAATTACTTTTTCAAGCAATGTCCTCTTATGGGTCTCAACTGAAATTTTTGTCACTATTTCGATGCTTGAGAATTCGTAGAGTGGTAAAAATAGTCTTTGGTAAAATTGTAATAAATTGGGGATTCCCAAAACATTTCTCATCTACAAAAAGGCGTAAAAATGTTTCGGAAAGCATAATGGAAGATTTGAAAACAGCTTTCAATAATGGAAAATGTTGCATCTTCCACTAAATAAAGGTTACGTCAGAATATTCCAGCTTTCATTAATGCTAAAAGTTGACCCTTAATAAGCGCGGATTTTAAACCTTTGACCTGGACAGGCAGGAATTTCGGGATTTTCGAATTTATTATCGGTATCATTTTATTTCCAATGCTCACTAACACCAGCACGTTTATAACATTTTTCATTACCACCAGTTGGGTTAGTTAGCCAGCATACAGTTGTAAGTAAGTATGTTTGCAACGCTGTGCATTTGCAGGTGATAAGTAGCAACACGGATGAAGTATATTAAAAAGACGCGGAAGGAAAACAAAAATATACAAATTGGAAAAATTGCTTGCATAACAGCAACAAATAGAGCATGAAAATACAGCAACAGCAGCATCGTATACATTATGAATATAAAAAAAGAATAAAAAAACCAAATTAAATACCAAAAAAAATATTAAAAAAATACAAAGAGAAAAATACAAATATTAACGGCAAAATTGCTTGTCAATCCAGTGGCACACTGATAAACATCACAATCGCCAAGGCAGAGTTACAAAAAATACATGTATACATATGTATTAGGGTGGAACGAAAAATTTTTTTTTTTGGTTAGACTGAGGGTAAAATTTTTATATTATAAAAAAAAATTTTTTTTTGGAAATAAAAACAATAATATAATTATAACTTTTAAAGTAAATTTTCGAGTTGAAATTTTTATTTCGTAAAAAATGTTCGATTAATGTTCTAGAAGCTGTGGAGAGTTCTCTTTCTGGCCAATTAAAAGATATCATCTTAAAAAAATTGTTTGTGGTCATTATTGGAGTTTTAAAAAAAGTCTTAAACAACAACATGCTTTCCTTAAGCGTTAAAATAAATTTTGAGTCAAAAACCGTCAAATTGGCTAATTTTTATATAAATGTGAAGAGGTTTAACCCTTATGTTAATAACCGGGTACCCGGGTACCCACCGCGGTGTATTTGTGTGAATAACTTAAACCCAAACTTTAACTTTAAAAAAAATTTTTTTTTCGCTACACCCTAATATATTATATATACACATGCAGCTATAAATACAGACTTTCACATCCATATACACGCATACAAACGCAGAAGGACACATTAAAAATGTTATCTTACTACAAAATAACAACAATAAACAAGCAACAACTTCGATAACAAGCGAATGAATTGGCAGCAACAACAACAACAGAAGCAGAAGCTGGCCCCAGCAATAGCAACGTTAGATCATATCAATGAATGAATGTCGAGCGACAGAGTGACAGCATACAAAGGCTGACTGACTACATGTCGATATGGATTATACATATTGCTGCCAAGTCACCAAGTTGGCCAACGATGAGAGTAAAGCTGTTGCAATTGACTTAGTTGCTTGTCCTGCAGCTCCTACCTTGGCGCAGCATATTTTCTCTCTTTCCCAGCACTTCACTTCATTTGTTGTGGTTTTTGCTTAGGGCAATCACACACACACACATGCTCACCTTCATACATATGTGCATATGTAGTTAGTTCTTGGAAATTGAGTTGTTTACGGAAATGAATGGAGCACAAGTATGAAAGGAAATGAAAACTAAAACCTCAGGCGAGAGCAGTAATTGCAGTTGAAGTTCGATTAATAGTCAAATATGCTGTGAAAAATTGGGGATTCATTGAAGCTGATATGTTTGTGATTACAGTGAAGAAATGATACCATATTCACGAATACGTTGGTGGGAAAAGCTCAGCAGAACAGCTGGCAATTTTGATTTACAGTAATAAGCACTCAATTGTTTATGCTATTGATTCTGCCAGTAAATGCTGATTTCGAAGTTAACTCCATACTAACAAAAAGCTTTTCTGGAATGTACAAGCTATGATCCAATTATGACATATTGGAAAAGGGCACAGCGGTAACAAGGCCCTGAGCCGAATTATATCGACGCCGAATTGCAGAAAGTCACGTTATCGGTTCAGACCTTTGCCTTCAAAAAAAAAAAATAAAAATAAAATTCACAAAGTAAAGAAAGGAGTAGAAGACAGCAGAAGGAAATACGAACTTAAACTCCAAGAACATCCAAATCCATTAGCTAGTATCTTGGTACAATCCTGTAACCAAACCTACTTGAAAAGAAGAGATCTGGCAGCCTTATAAAGAGCAACGTAATATCAACAATGTTACAACAAAGAAAATTTCTTTCCACATAAAAGATTTTTTTAAAATTTGGTTTTTAAGAAATATGCAATTTCCATTGATTTGTAAAGTGATTTTGCTCTATTAGCTCTTATCCTCGTAAAGGCATGTGCATCTTTACACCCTGAACAGGGTATGTTAAGTTTGCCACGAAGTTTGCAACCCCAAAAGGAATCGTCGGAGAGCCTATAAAATATATACATATCTATATAATATATACATGATCAGCATGATGAGCTGAGTTGATTTAGCCATGTCCGTCTCTCCATCTGTCCGTCTGTCTGTATATATACAACCTACTCCGTCAGTTTTTAAGCTATCGAATTTGAAGTATAATTACAGGTACTTTTCTCACTAAGGAGCTGCTCAGTTGTCGGAATGGCCGATATCGAACTACTATAGCATATATCTGCCATACAATCTGAACAATCGGAATCAAGTACTTGTATGGGAAGCTGTTTCATTCGACCAAGTATCCATACGAAATTTGGCATGAGTTATTTCCTAAGGCAAGAATATATTTTCCGAAGAAATTGGTTAGATCAGATCACTATATCATACAGCTGCCATACAAATTGAACGATCGGAATCAAGTTATTGTAACGAATCTTTTGTATTTGTGAAGGGAATTATAGTTAACGTTTTTCTTGTTTTACGAATAAAAAGTGCTAGACAGATGAGCTTTCATTTAGATTGTAAAGTAATTAAATATCAGTATAAATTGTAACAGAATTTGGACACAAAAAACAAACTTTTTAGCTTTCAGTGCACCTCTTCGGAAAAAATGTGTCAACTTCATAAATGATACCTATTATAATAGGGAAAAAGCTTTGCATACCTGGTACTAATTCTTCGAGTTGCCTAATAACCCGATTTAATATGGCTCGCGACATCTAATAGAGTTTTTGAGGTTGAAATATTGTGAATAGATAAGAATTTTTTTAGCTAAATAAACTTAGGAGAGATTTATATAAAACTGAAGTTATCTCCTTATCAAGGGTCCTGAAAATTTTAAACCGCGTTTGTGGGTTTTCAACTCTATAAATTTGAAAAAAAAGTGTCATTCCTATTTAGATAATTTATGTAAGTATTCAAAAAGTATTTTTGAAATTAAAATTAGTCGATTACAACAAATTTTGTTAGAACATATTTAAATATCTCTGTATCGTATAAACCAAAAAGAACTAAAAAATTTCTAATTTGCAATATTTGAGTGAAAAAATCTACTATTATATTTAAATAGCCGCTATTTATGAAATAATTTGGTATACTTTGAATAGGATATACTAATAAAAACTGACCGATCAAAATTAATTTCTTGTAAGGAATCTTTTATATTTGTGAAGTGTATTTAAGCTTGAGTGCAACCGAAGTTAATATGTTTTCTTGTTAATGTTTTTATTAGTGAAATAACTAAAAGTGTAGAAATCTTGACGACGAGGATGAGTTCTTTTTGCTTGACTCCACTTTAAGGACGCATAACTTTAAGAAAATTTATTTTGCTGAAAGGTTGGTAAAAATATCAATTGCCAAAAACGCCCTAAATTTGAGCCTCTACACTACTATAGAAAATACGAACTATTTTCTAGTTTAGATTAAGCAGATATGCATTCGTAGTTAATAGCGGTCGTATGCAAGTGAGTTACTTTTGATTATTTGGACGAAACTGCGTTCGTAGATGTACGCAATAGGATAAACTAAGATATAAAACTGTATATAAACAAGGAACATCTGTGGATTAACAAAATGGGCTTGGCCCAGCCCTCTAATAGGTTTAGTATACATATCTCCTAAACCACTTACGATATAACAACCAAATACGCTCAGGACAAATATCTTAAGCACCCCTACGAACATTGTAAATTATAACTCATTTCACGATTTTCGGACATCCGGCTGACTTTACTCCATATATATTGGTAATAGTAAATGTCCCTTAATGAAACTCAGGGAGCATATTATTAGTATGTAACATGTTAATAGTATGTGTTATGCCAAAAATTGATGAAAGCGGGTCAATACACCTTTATACCCCATATATCTAATATACAATTTTCAAACTTTCGATTAGACTTATACCATATACGAATTATTCGCACTCTTATATGCTAAATATAATCATCTTCGTTTTTTTTAACAAACCTTATGATGAATATGTCATTCAGTGTGTGAGTTATATGTTTATAAAACTTCTTGAAAATATGTTCTCATGTTAGCAATGTTCAAATTAACGCAATCGGACGGGGTGAATGCTTACTCTGTCCCCATTGTATATATAATGATTTTCTACTTTGCATCTAACTTTATACCGTGCAGTTTGGTCAAAATGTATGATATTTTAACGAACTCAAATGAACAATTTTACTCGAAAATTATGTGGTTTACCACATGTATGGAATTGCTCTAGACTTTCGTCTAAACCTTATATCGATCCTCTAGTTGACGTTTTCCACATCTAATGAAAATATAAATATAACCTCTTCGGTTATGTCATATATATGTATATCACATTTGAAGATGATTTTAATATAATTTTCGTTGACAAATTTTAATTTTTACACGTTTGTATCACTAAGTTGACATTAATATGTAAACGTTGTTGGTACCTTGATACTATACGGTTTGACTGCAAAATAAGCTCACTATTCCATATAAAAAATTTTTTAATATACACGCAATATTACTTCAAGCCTTAGTTTTTTTACTGAAATCAAAAGCTCTTTATAATAAATTTACCTGTTCTAATGAGAGCTTGAGCTCGCCTACCAATATTCAGGTTACTCATACGCCTCGCCTTACTCCTAATAGGTATATATTTACGGCTATTTGCGCTGTTATCTTCAGAAATAAATGCGTATGCGAATAAATTAAAAATGCAGAATTCTTACCTAAAGCAATAACAACAACAAAAACAATGTCAGCATAAACATGTAATGGTTCAGTAAGTTTTCGCGCGCTTCCTTTCCCGCTAAAACTTAGCTGCCATATTGCATCGCCAGCGGCAGTAAATCTTTTTCTTGCCTTCACTGTGTGAGTGAAATTCTTCATAGCTCACGCTTCTAACAACACACACGACAAAATAGCTAAGCTCAGTCGCATACGCGCGTTTGTAAACTTGTGCTTGCGTTGCTGTCGGCTGCCAGCCGACCTTTATCACCTTTTATGCTGCTACACAAGTGAGTTAATATACTTTTTGGCGGGCGTTATCAGCACAAATAAATTTTCACATTTTAACCATTAATTTATCTTAATTTACCATTTCTCATAGTTTATTACGACGCTGCATCAACACATGCTGTCTCTCCTCCCACCCCCGCCATTGCGTCGACGAATATGCAAGTTTTAAAGTTCGCTCGCTTGTTTCAGCTGACCCATGGAGACCCGGCGCTAGAACGCACATATAGATTGCCTTTTTTATGCATGTAGTTGTGTGTGTGTGTGTGTTGTATAGCTACAATTGTTCGCTGCCGCTTTATCAGCATTACTATCTGTATCGTTGCTTTTGTCGCTCTGTTTGCTTCCAGCGTTCGTTCGGCCGCACCTGTTTTGCATCTGTTTGCACTGGCGTTCACCAGCGTTCACCTATCTTTACGCATTTTAACTTGAATACATCATAAATCTTCTCTTGAAAGCTATTACGAAGTGAAGCGAAGGCCACCGTTAAGCAGCAATGCGAAAAGCAGTTGTAATTATTGCAAAAAAGCATAGAAATACAGCAAACAAATACATAAATCCGTTACGATTTAGTAAGAATGGCTGATGCGTTGCATTAGCACGAGCTTTCTGCTTACACGCGCATTCGTATCGGTGGCTTAACGGTGTAAATTATTTAGTAAACCAACTAATACTGCAATATTTTACAATTAAATTCGCGCCAAGCATATAGCGGTAATATTTCGTTTGAGTCTAGACTCTATTGCAATTTTCTAAAGACTTTAACGAGCTCGGATTATGTTGATCCGAACTTTTCCCCATAAATCTTCGTGACAAATATTTGAAACCCAACATTTTTCCAGAACTATGGTAACTTTTGACTTTGCTTACTATTTTTCTGCAAACTGATTAATGATATTTACACAAAAGAAGCGTTCAAGTAAATCTGATTGAATACACAAAACAGCTAGACTACTCAGCCGATTTCCTCTCATACTTGAACGTAAATAATTTTTGACCCTTTTCAAACAACAAAATGAACGTTATGTACTGCAATTCGTCAAAGCTAATGTGACGAATATTCGATAGGCTGTCTACATGTTTGGATACTCAGTGTATAGCACGTTCACCCGTAAGTATTTCAAAAGATGGGATGTTGAATTACGTTCCAAATTTTCTCAGAACAATACGCGTGAAAGTGCATCAACTCGTCATCGTGGTAAATTTTCCTTAACGTTTTAAACTTTTACGTATTACGAATGGTCGAATTCAGTGATACTGAACAACTTTTCGTTAATCATTTCCTATGTTTGCATCTTTTCCGCAATTCAGAATCGAGGTTGTGTAGAACGGGGTTTAAAGTATTAACTCGAAAATTATTTCTTCCAAATAATTGAACTTATTTATCTCGTGATTCGTCCGCCCGTAATATTCTTCTTCTGAAAAAGATGTTTGGTATTCTTGATTCTCTGAGGTTACCATCGCTTTATTTTCAGAAACTTTAAACTCCGTCACCTATGTTGATATCAATTTTTTGCAATCTTTGGCTCTCCAGTATTTTCAATGAACAATATAAACCTTGCTATAGGCGTTCCATAATTTTGCAAATATCTCAGAACGTATGAAAGTTGATCAAGCTGTAATATATTGTATCAGGCGTTGAATCCTCTATTCTACCTTCTACACTTCCTTGGAATGGAAGTCCATTAACACGCAAAACATTACGATAACTGAGGTAGCAAGCTTAAGATAAACTTAGATGACCAGAATTTTGCAAAATATTAGTATATTTCGAAAAAAACACTGTGACGTAAGCAAAAACAATATTTTATGTTTTAAATTTTTCCGCCCCCCAGAATATGACACCATGTGCGCAGACACCAAGAGTACCTAGTGTATGTCCAGCGTTGACTAAGACAGTCACAATTTTTTAATGTAGCATAGTGTAGCCAATAATATGAAATTAAAATTCCAAAACAATAATTACTTTATAAAGAATCTGAATGAGAAAAGAATATGGTCTTTTAATGTAAACCGTTTGATATGGTTCCCGTGATATAAGGCAAGGATAAGTAAGTTTAAACCTTTTAATTTACAGAAATATTCACTCAACTTGAGAACAGTGATGAGCAAAATATTGAGGAAGTATTAAACTCACACACTTCGAATAAGAGTAGTCAGCTATGAAAAAATGACATTGCATGACAGTTGTTAGGCGTTTAAGAAAGTCTGTAGAAAAGTATTTAAAGAATTTATCATTTATCAAAAAAAAAAACAGCTGAGGGAAAGTGTGCAAACTGTTAATCTGTTTAAAAAAACTAGCCGAAAAGATATTGAGAAATTTTAGTTTGTAAGTGCTTCGAACAGAGTTTCCATCTATTACAGAAATAAAATTAAGTAGATGAAATTTACGAAAATCTTGAGAAAATTGTTTGGACAAAGTCCAGTTGTTGTATATTCTCTATAAAAAAGGAAATTTTATGGAATTTTGGGGAAAACCGTTCAATATTATTTGGAATATCATTAATTTTGACAAACTTGTAAATAGAGTTACCACCTAATAGAAACAGTTAATTGGTAAGTGTTAAAAAATCTGTAAGTGTTAAAAAATCTGTAATTTGGAATCCTTTATAATTTTTCATAGTGTTGTCTCCTAAATAGTAAACTAAAATTTAGAGAATTATTAAAAGATGTGTTCTAAAGTCTCCAAGTCCGTCGAAAAGTATTTGGAAATATTTAGTTTCTATACAATTTTGCATAGTGCTGCCACCTAACGAAAAAGCGAAACTGCACAAACTATTACAAAATGTTCCATCCAAAATGTGGGTTATTCGTTAGAATTATAATACATATATATTTGTAAGTCCACAAAGTCGTCAATAGTTTTTGGTACTATAAAGCAATAAAAACTGATTAATTTCCATTTTTATACACTGAACAGGGTATATTAAGTTTGCCACGAAGTTTGTAACACCCAGAAGGAAACGTCCGAGACCCTATAAAATATATACATAAATGATCAGCATGATGAGCTGAGTTGATTTAGCCATGTCCGTCTATCTGTCTGTCCGTCTGTCTGTATATATACAAACTAGTCCCTCAGTTTTTATGCTATCGATCTGAAATTTTGCATCTGTCCTTTTCTAACAAAGAAGCTGCTCATTTTTCGGAACGGCCGATATCGGACCACTATAGCATATAGCTGCCATACAAACTGAACAATCCAATCTCCGAAGAAATTATTTAGATCGGATAACTATAGCATATAGCTGCCATACAAACTGAACAATCGGAATCAAGTGCCTGTATGGAAAACTCTTTCATTTGACGAGGTATCTTCACGAAATTTGGCATGTATTATTATTTAAAGCATTTATCCAATCTCCGAAGAAATTGTGTAGATCGGATGACTATAGCATATAGCTGCCATATTAACTGAACGATAGGAGTAAAGTGCTTGCATGGAAAATTTTTTTATTTGACGAGGTATCTTCACGAAATTAGGCACGAGTTATTGCTTAAGGCAAAAAATTAACGTTTTTTCTTGTTCAGTACTTAGTTGTCATTACTACGTTTAAGCATTCCTACAACACGTACTTTTTTTTAACCTTCCCTTGCCCTATAGCTCGTATACATATACCGAAAGCTATTACTTTTCACCTTTCCAGCACACCATCCAATGGTAATACCTTTCTATTTTCCATTGAAAGATTTATATTTGGTAAACAGACTCGTTAATTTTAATATTTGCCAGGAAACAGCTGTTTGCATAGCTGTAAGTCCATGTAAGACCATTCATCTTCCACATCGCGTTTGGGTCGTGAGGGGCGACACAAAATGTTGCAAACTTACTTTTTTCTCCATCTACCTTAATTGCCGCCTACATTGGGTGCATGTGATCGACCTAGGCCTGGGTAGTGCCGCTACAACGAAGGCCAAGAGTGTAAATACCTTTGGAATTGGCCATAATTTCACCTAAACAAATGAAGGTTACGACCGTTAGCTGTTGCATGTGTCCGGCTGATAAGCAAAAGTGAGAGAATATATAGTGTAAGTAGACAGGTAATATAGTCTCGAATTAGTTCGTGTTAAGTACACAATGCTAGCAACTTGATGTTGTGTGTTTGTGTCTCGTTTTCGGCGGGAGCGGGTCATTAATTTTGTTTGTTTTCAATTCATTTTGCGGTTATTTGCTTTGGCAAAATAACAAAATTGCCGCAGGTCCAACAGCCCAGCTGTCTAATGGTTCAGCAAGGCCAATAGCTGTGCAAACAAAGCGAGTATTAAGCGAGCGATTTGATGAGCACAACTTCGGTCCACACGCACCGTGTACTCATCACCCATTTAAATAATTCAGGTAGATTTTTCAGCAAACGTAATTTATTGGTAAGATTTTTCAAAACAGCTGGGTTAATGTTTATTCTGTTGGTCGGAAATCAATTACCGCAAATGAAGTAGTCAGATGGTTGGTGGGTCAGTTTGGTTACTCGCTCGAATTACCGCTATTTGTTTAGGAATGAATTTGTGCTTTGTTTCTGTTAGAAAATTAAGTATTTATATCACGGTAGGGTTGAAAAACACCAATCACGTATACTATGAATAGCAATGAGGTGTTCATTAAAATAATTTTTGACAACATATAACAACCCATTTCCTTTTACTAAGTCATTACACTACCAAAACATTAACTTACCATTTTGAGTATCATTGCTCCTTCAGTACCAATATCGAATCCGATTTATTGAAAGGCCACAGACTCTTAGTGACAAAGGTCTTGCGAAAAGTAATGATGTTAAGCTATATTTTTGATTTGTTCAAGATGACTTCCTAAACTCTCTTATTTGTAAGCATAATTAATTTGTAATAAAAGTGATGATTCTACTAGGGTAGTTATTGGCGCTCAAGGCTTTGACGTGATATTTTATAATTAACTCTCAAATATATTGAAAGGCTCAATTGAGTTCATATGTAAAAGCAAAGCTTCACTTAGCAACTGATTCCCATATTTGTGCTTGAAAAGAACTCGAGAAAAAATTAAGATATCTTCATAAAACTTCGTACACAAACCACATCTGCTTCTTTCTCTTTTCAATATACGAATCAAGCACCAATTAATATATTCGGATAAAATTTTGCACAAATAATGCATTTAAGGTTTACCGTCTTGCTTCTAGAAACTGTCGCAATCGAGCCAACACATTTTTTCAAGCCCCCAGAGACGAATATCAGGACTCCAGTGCCTAAAGCTAACTTCTTATCGAAAATAGTGGTTACTCTGTGAGATATATTATTGCAATTCGGAAAGAATTTTCGCCGTCCTTAATCCTTACAAGTTCCAAATTATAAAATTTTCGGTTACACTCGAACTAAGCACTTACTTACTGGTTTAAATTGTTTTCACTTACCGAAAAAGTAAGACTGAAACTTTTTTTTTAAAATGTACAATAGTATTTCAATTGGAATGTTTTTTAGGTTTTTAGTTCAGAATTTCCCGCCTTTTCAAGAGTCATTAATTGTATTCCTATAATGAAATGTTTTATGGTACAATTTTATAGTATTTCCTCCTGAAATTTTCTCACTACAAGCAATACTTCATTATGCATGTTGACAGAATTCTTCAAGAGCACCATGTCCGAATCATTAACATTTTATAGTCACTGGAGTGCTGAAAAAGGTATACTAAGTTTGCCACAAAGTTTGTAACACCCAGAAGGAAAAGTTAAACACTCTATAAAATATTTACATAAACCCTCAGCATGGTGTACTGAGTCGATTTAGCAATGTATGTGTGTCCGTCTGGCTGCATATACGCGAACTAGTCCCTCGATAAAATTTTAAAATATCGCTCTAAACTTTTGCCCACATCCCATTCTCACGAAGAAGCTGCTCATTTGTCGGAACCGCTATTATCGAATCACTATTGCATATAGCCGTCATACAAACTGAACGATCGAAATCAACTGCTTGCATGCAAAACTTTTTCATTTGACGAGATATCCTTAAGAAATTTGGCAAGAGTTATAGAACAATGTTCAGATCGCATCACTATACCATACAGCTGCTGTACAAACTGACCGATCAAAATCAAGTGCTTTAAGGAATCTTTTGTGTTTTTGTTTCTGCTTGTTTTGAACTTATCTCATTTCATGACATGAATACTTATGGGGGTTAAAACTCATCTAACCATCTTGAACTCACCTCGTGAATACAATGCTCCCATTAATACCACTAAAAGTCTTCACTCAGACACAAATAAATTTTGTAATCGGTAGTTTCAATCATCAACTCCATAGGTATGTATTTACAGATATAGGTATATTGTCTTTTTGCATACCCCGAACGCTGCTTTTATCAAACCGTGAAGTTGAACTTCGTAACAGATGGCAGCCTAAAAAGGTCCACTGGCTAAATTCGTTCAGCTGATAGAATCGATTAACTGCAGCACAGATGCTACAAATTCATTTTATTTGTTAAACGAGTACAAAATGGAAATGAATGTGTAAACTTAAAACTCGACTATAAATATACCTTAATTATCAGATTTAGACAACTCTCGGCTGAGCAGGGTCCACCTGCCGACGCGCTTGGCGCACCGCCGGCGAAAATGGCCGAAATGGAAGCAGAAGTAGAAAAAAATCTTGCCACTTTAGCACTTTTAATTGTCGGCTTAAGGTTCTTGCAGCACGAAGAACAAAATGAAGTTTTGATAAATGAGTACATGAAGTTACAACTTATGGAGAGGAATAGGAGGTGACCGAAGCAACACTTGCAAAAGCTATCGTTGACTTTGCGGACTGGAGGGTGGGGATAAAAAATTACTCGAAAATATATAGTTAAAATGGGTTAAAATGCCAGAAAGCAAATTCAAATTGAACTGCAGAAAACTTGACAAAAAGCAACAAAAAAACAAACGCACAAAAATGTGAAGGCAAAAATTTAAAACGGAGAAAATAACAAAAATGGCGAAAGCAATTAAGGTGCATAGACAAAAAAATAACGGTAAGAAAATTCCAAGTACAAGTCAACCGAGCCAACAAATTAAAATGAAATTTTATTGCAGCTGCTCTTGCAACGTTATTGTTGTTGTACAAAAACAACACAGCCTTAGGAGTTAGAAAAGGCAGCAACAACTAAAAGGTTATTTAACGGCACTACGCATTGCGGTAAAAGCAAACTGTGTTGACGTCCACCACAGCTGCCGGCTGACCTCACAAGCTGGCTGCGCTGGAAGGCGCTAGTGGGTGCTGCGCAGCAAAGGACAGGTCTGTTGCGGTATAATACAGCCACTAGCGGCAGCAAAAGATGGTGTAGGCGGCAACAACATATGCTTGCGGTGCAAGAGTATATAAAAAAGGGGAATTTTTTTTTGTTGTTGCTGTTCACAGAAAAGGTCAACAGCATGGAAAAACGTGTTGAACATGCTGAATAACACAAAAAGGAGCGTATATACAAACAAACATACAAATGTTAGTATTGAGGCATAAATTATATGGAAATAGAAATTTGCTCTTGCAAGCATGTGAGAAACTACAAAATTTTTGGTAAACTACACTTTTCTAATTTTAACTATGCGCGTGTGTGTTTCTATGCATGTGTGTGGGGATGTATATGATTTTCTGCGAATGTGTGTGTACATCGCACATTTGCCACAGCCCATTAACCAACAATCAGTCACTATGCAGCCTCAGCCGCCTAAAACCAGTCTAAAGAAATTTAATTATAACCCGAAATGAAACCAGTAATTTGAAACAAATAGAAGGAAGCAAAGAAAGCAAGCAAAGAATGCGGAAAATGTGGAAAAATGGAAATTTGAAAATTGAGGAATTTGAATAAAGAGCACACAGAAGAGAAAAAAGTGGAAAAACAACAATTTTGAAATTAAATCACTGGCAGTTGAATTGGGTACTCTGCGGCAGTCTTGCTCGCCTCGAAAGCCAATAATTGATGGATTCGTAAGTTAAAAAATATTGTATAGATTGTAATGGCTTGTTTCAACTGCAGCAAATATTGTTTTGAACACACAGTTGCATAGTTGTTTTGGTAGTAATGCCACACATTCAATCACACACACACATTTCAATTGTATGTACTCATGTTTCGGCTCGTTTTGTATTTGATGGATGGTATTGCAGCAAATTCAAATCACTTTGGCATTCTTTGTTTGCAACCAAACACACACACATACACAACTACGCAAACAAACAACCAAAGTAACAAAAACACTATCACAACGCAGTCAAACAGCACTTGCTACAAGAGAGCAATAATAATCGCATGATAGTCCCCGGGCAAAAAGTACAACTATAAATTTGGTAATCACATTTCATTTTGCCCACAAATTGTTGTTGTTGTGCGCTGTTCCTTTTGCACACTCCGACACCCGTTTTGGCTAAAATTCGGCTCCATGACTTGCGGCAATCAATCTTCGGCGCTATGCGGTTGTGAGTACGTGAGTGATCATAATGGTTATCACTGTGGCTGCAACAAAGGCGGCATTAGCGGCGATTATTTCATTTGATTTGATTAATTTTAAAACACCAAAAAATGTTAGGAACGGAAATATTTCGTGCTGCAAAAGTCACACTCACAAAAAGTTTATGTTACATATGCCGATATTTTGTTTTTTCGAAGAAGATGACAAGAACTATCGCTTCAAATCCCCCTACTCTAAAAAAATTACTCAGATACATTAAACTTTACAGCCGGGAGGGTACAAGCGGTCTTAATGGGAGCCGGTTTCAAAATTGGGCGATAGGCGTGGCACCGCCCACCTTAAAGTGAAATCACATATCTGCGGACCTACAAATATCAATTACTACAAAATTTTGTAGGTGACTTCATATTGACATTTCTATGTTACTGCGCAAAAATGGGGAAAATCGGATTACAATCACACCTACTTCACATATTACACAACATTAAATTTAACCTGATGGTTCCCCTTTCCAGTATACAAATCAAGCAGCAATGAACATATCGAGATACAACTTTTTACAAATAGTGCCTGTAAGGTATGTCATCTAAAGTCCTAAAATTGTCAAAATCAAAATATAACAGTTCAAGCCAGTGCCTATGGCTGACTTGTTATCAAAAATATCGGTCAATGCGTGAGACATATAAATGATAATAGTATTTCTGCATGTGAGAAATGCTTTAAATCGGGTCAGTACTTCCTTTTACTCACATTTACCTAACAGAAAGATTTTAACTTTATTCCTTTTGACTTTATACCGCTTATATCGGCCAATATGTGAGTTAGCTTAATAAAATTCTCATGCTCATTTGTGTTTTTCTAATAACGGTGCATCTTTGCGCATAAAATAGATGAAATCGGGTGAAAGCTTACCATATCCCCCATATAACTAATATTTAATAAAACGGTTATAACTCATTAACTTTGAAAATACTCTCAATCTTGAAAAATTTTTTTAAGAAAATATTTGTGAATATCTAAACTATCGAATTATGAAACAGTTCACTTGAGAGTCCAAGTATTACAAGATCAATTTAGTTTCGCTTTGATATGGAAAGTATTTCTAACTCCGTTTGCAATATCTGCGTTAGTGTTTGAGTCGTCAGGTTCGAGCATCAAATAACAACCCAATACTGGTCAGCAGCTCTTCACAATTGTCGAATTTTACATTCGTAGAGAAAGTAATTTTTTTCACAGTTTTACTTGATTGCCTCATACGTCTCCCTTCCAATTGCTACCTTAAACATTTCGAACTAGTTCATCCGCTTTATCGTTGCACTTTATGTTGCTTTAGTTAGAGACCCAGGCTAAAGGTTTTTCACGTTGTTCCATGAAAAGGTTTACCAAACTCTTCCTGAAAACACTTTGAAGGAGCCATTGACTTTTGACAGATAACAATGTTTCACAGGTTCTTTAATTTTTCAACTTCTGATAAGGTGAGATATATGAAAATAAAAGTACAATATTTAGTTGTTCAAAAAACGACCTTCTCCATATCATTAAAAGCTGAAAGTTTGACTAGAATTTAATCGTTATCATAGCAACAACACTGAAAGGCTTTTAGTTAAACGATTAGTGCTCACGATTACTAAATCTCATTCCATTCTACAACACAACTAGCTTTAAAATAAGGCTGAAATAAATGTCTTCATTAATCAATCAGTCTCATTGTAAACCTCGTGTCAATGACAGTTCTCATTGAAACATTCAAAAATTTGTGTTTTTCTTATCATGAAATATACATGGCAAAGGTCTCCCATATTCGAAACCTTTCCCTAATCGTAGATGTAATTTTTTTCAGGTTAATCCATAAATGTGTACACAAAATTGACATTGGGGAACATTTTATTATTAATATTTACTTAATTTACAAAACTTTTTTATATGAACTAAGGCCTATTAACCAAATACAGTTGACGTTTTTGGTAAACAGTATGTTAAGGCCGAAAATCCGGATATTGGAAAGAGTTGAAAAAAAGGAAAAATGAATACCGATTAGATCAAAAAAAATGTGTACAATATATAATTAAAAAAACACGCGTTTAAGCTAAAAAAGTTGCTAAATGGCTTTATAAGTTTATAAATTTTTTTTCAATGCCACTAAATCACAACAAAATCATATGTGACAGCTTGCCGAAGTTGACAATAACATAATTGAAATTAGACCTACCGGAATACACAATAGCTATGCCACACAAAAAAACCCAAAGGATGAAATTTAATAAGTTCGAAAATCATTGTACAATATTAGGCATAGGTAAAGGTTAAAGGGGCACTACGAAATACTTTGGGAATATTCGTGAATAGCTTAATCCATTTCACAACTAGGGCACAATACTAGCAGAAAAATATATCTTTTATGTAGTAAGTAGGCGTGGTTGTCGTCTAATTGCTATTCTTAAACTGTACCATATAGGCATGGAGAGTTTCGGTGCAAATTGGTTTAATAGCTGCTGAGATATGAAATTGCAGCTAGGAGTGGACAATAAAACGATCATAGTCCAGTTTATAACCAAATCGCATGTACCCGTTATCTCTTTACCGTTATATTTAATGGAAAGTGATGGACGGACCGCAACCAGATTGACATTGGGATTTCAATTTGTCTCGTTATCTTGATCAATTTGTCAGATATAACTATCAATGGGTATATACAGTTAGGCAAATAAAACCGTTTTGCTCTGTGCAATATGTTGCAACGGTATAAAAAATTATAGAATTTCACTTTGGAATTAAATAGAATTTATTGAATTAACCGTTATTGTGAAAATGCAAAAGATATCGATACCATTGGAAAGATCAAGTCAAAACCAACAGTATCTCAATCGAGACGTCAAGTGCACAGATAGTGGTTAGTTAGCACAAAACTTACAATAACTCACATAAGTAAACACATAGACACAAATGCACACATACACCTACGAATGCAGACAATGTTATATGTATGCAGGAGCGACAGTTCTTGTATTGTTGTGCAATAAACCAAGTATTGTGAGCAAGTGAATAAATGTTATACGGTTGGTTAAACTGTCAGTTGGCAAGGTAGCTTTGCATGTGTGAGTGTCTGTCGGTGTGTGTGTGTGTTCGCCTCTACATTTGTTAAGGGAGTTGAAGGACAATTTAAATCAAATGTGCATACAAATGCAAAATGCCAAGACTGTGATTTATGCTCGGCGCAGAGTGCAACACAAAATACGAGGAAGGAAGAGGCAGGGAGGCACACACACAAACACGCACACACGAGCGAATGACGTGACTGGAATGCATGTGAATGACAGCTGGGCGAAGTTTTACTGCCTGTGTATAAGTGCACTAAATGCATAGCGTACCCAAAGAATACACCTACCTATAAGTATGTATGTGTGGGTGTGCTGCCATGACTGCTGGGGCGTCACATTTGCCTCGACGATGATTGATAGTAGTGTCAGGCTAGAGTGCATTATTACAAAACCGAAAGACATGCTAAACCCTATACAAACAAATGCGACAAACTCGATAAATGTACAGGCAAACATGCGCACACACATACAAATACAAACATACAATGCTACAAACGCAATAAATTTATAAAATATGCAACATAGAGATCGAGTTGTATTCATTTGCGAAGTCTGTAAATGTTTCGATTTATGTGTTTGTATGTGTATGTGTGTATATGTAAGTATATAAGCATAAGTGTATGTATATGCCGTTGTATACACGTGACATTGAAGTGACGAAGAGATTACCGCGCTTGTCTGCTAATACAAATGTTGAATTGATGGCAATGGTTATTCAAACCACTGACAGCTGAAGTCGTCGAGAAGAAAGATATATATTCACTATTCACTGGCGTGACAAGTTTATTTTGTGTAATCAGCTTTGAAATGCAAGGAATTCAATTTGTGCGCGGGTACTCCCTTTTCCCCCTAGAGATAAAACCAACGGTAAGCTTAAATTTTCAGAATCTCGCTGAGCTTTATTTAATACAGAGATATATTCAATTAAGTGAACAAGAATGCTTGCTGAAGGCCAGATTCCGAGAATACGGTAGGTGCGGAATCAATTCATGCATCTTTTTCGGCATTTTCATTGATTTGTAATATGGTAAGCTGGTTGAGAGTTTTCGCTTCAAATATATAATATTCATACACGTTCCTTTGAATGTCTGCTATCTTCATCAACTTCAGGTTACAATGAAACAAAAAGATTGTTTGCATTCTTCTGGAGCTTTATTTCATAACAGCATTTTTCGGATGTTCGTTGGGTTCATTGTGTTTAGTGCACATGTGATATGTATGGATTTTGGCAAGCAACCGGTCTGGTAAGGAGCCGGATAATACTTATCTAGCTTTTACTCTCACAACATGTTGCTAACGGTTGTTTGTGGCATTTAAAACTAATCGAGATAGATAAAGAGTCATATATGTATACTTAAATGATCAGGATGACTGGACGAGTTGAAATTCAGTTGACTGTCATTAAACGATCACTTATAAATTGTCATAACTAAGCACTAAAATAAGATAAAAAACTGTAATTTTTTACAGGGAATTGCAGTTTCAATTCTACCGACACTTTATACCGTTATAAGAAATCTTAATAAAGTTTAGAAAGAATATATTTTTAACAACATTGTATCATCTTGCCTAAAATGGAAGAATTACTTCCCCTAGCTTAATACGAGTATAAAGTTCTGCCAGCACCTGAAGGTATTTCCCCGGCTTTGAACCTTGCAAGTGGCGAAAGTATAACACATTCGGTTACACTCAAACTGAGCGCTTCCTTACTGGTTTATAATACATTTTCTACATCAGTTTCATTCACACATTTCATTCATTTTATATTCCTCGAATCGATTATCCGACGTCCTCTTCAAAAAAGATATAGCATTTCAGCGAGAGGCCCGGAAACCATGATACGCCTTCCGTTAAAGATGTCAAGAAGTATTCAAATGGTATTTTGAAAAGAAAGTTGATAAAACATTTTAGAGTGCTTGTGGAGCTCTTTAATATCCATCAAGCCCATGAAAGCTTAAAATGTTGAGTGAAAGTGAGTAATATGTATTTTTTCTTAACACAGAGATTTTGCATTGAAAATATTTAAATTTTTTAAATAAATCTCTTCGTCTAGACACTATTAGGTTCCCTAAGCATTTCTCGACTGGTCATGCTACCTTCCACAAAGCACATGCAATTTGCCATGCACTACGGCTTTGCGTCAAGTTTCTTACAACACATTTCGCAATTTCCTGCACTAAATTTTGTAGTTTATTTATTTCTGCCTCAAGCGGTTTATTTGACGTTATATTCCGGTGGCGGGTATGCAGCTTTCACTAGTTTTAAAATTTTCCTTCCAGTCGCAATTTAGGGGAGTGCTGGAAAAAACTGAAGAAAACATGACTTTTAACTGAAAGCTAATTAAATGGCACGGAAGTCGATTTTTATGGCGAGCCTATAAAACGCAAAGCACACAATTTTCGGGTCGTTAACCAAGAAGCAGAATGCTCTGTTGTTTGGAAAATTTTATGCACGCACTGAGGAACTCAAGCAGGCATAAATACGAGTGTATAAAAATATACAGGCGTATATATACATAACATGCCCGACTACCGATATACATGTGTTAGTCGAATGCTCGTTAGTTCAACTCAGACGACGAGTATGTTAGAAAATAACTGCACGCAAAGGTGAAACTAAATTTGAACGCATTCAATATTGTAAGATTCTTAAACGAAAATTATTTTGAACTAATCCAACAGTGTGTGGAATAGTTATAGGAACTGTTTTTTGGTCTTTGAACAAAATTCATTTGAGGATCTTTGAAATGACTTGGAAGATAGATGAGGCCTTAGCATTTAGCCATCAGTTTGAAAAGTGTGTGTAGCCACTGTGTCAAACCATTTATTTGAGAATCCCGAAGCTAACATAACGTGCTTGAAATTTTTTTCTCGTTGACCAAGTCGTAAATTGTTTATTACCTGCTTGGGCTAATCCAGGTTATCCAGATGTCTATATAATATATGATATCTACGAGTAAACATTATTCTATAAGCAATTGCTGTAAGTTAGATACTGAAAACTGCAAGCAAAGATATTGATCGTCTATATTTCACGTGCTGGTCAGAAAAAGCTTATGAAAAGGAAAATGAAAAGTGGTTAGAAAAATTTCAGAAAACTTAAAAATCTAAGTACTTTTATCGTTAGCAAATTATCTCCATAACATCTCTTCTTTATGAAATTTTCATATATTTTATTGATTGGATAGAGAAAGCTTCGGTGAAAAAATTAGAAATTGTTAAAAGAAGCTTTTGAAAGCTTTTTAGAAAAGCTTAAAGAGCCTAACAAATGTCGACTGCTTACACAATATCGGTTTTTCTTAAATCCAGATGTTTTGTGGAAAATACTAGTATATTATATACTCTTCTTCTTACTTTTATACACAAAGGTTTTTGGTGGGTCTAACCTTAGCGTGGTGATATATTTTCATACAATAATTTTTTATTGTTTTATAAAACTGAATTTTTTGAAACTACTCGAGATAGAATGGACGTTGAATTTACATCACAACTCTACAGAAAAAATATGTTTTTTGTTGCCCTGGCTATGTTAGTAAATTTTGATCTAAATTACGAATTTATTCATGAAAGTATTGAATGCGCTCTTATTTTTATGATACTTGCTGTTCTTATATTTTGATCAATTATCGCCGTATTAGTAAAAACATTTATTTTACCAATCACGATTTTATCACTCATATAAATATCACGATCAGGTCATTTACCGAAAACATACGAAAAGTTATGCGAAAGGTTTAAAGATTTAATAAATCACAAACGTGGATATGTCTAAATCTGCAGTCTACTAAAAAACCACAAAAGTAGTTCACATGCCCTCCAAAAAAATGAATTCCCAGAAATCATTAGAATCGATCAGTCGAAGTGAAAAGGAGGATGAAACATCTACGCTAAAGTTATATTCTCAAAATGAACTCATTGATTTAATACGGGATCAAGTTAGGAATTATAAAGCAATTTGTCAAAGCATTGGTCGTGGAAGGATATTTTTTTAATCACATATGTAAAAAGTTTCCAAAGCTTAGTATAGAAAAGTTTAAAGGTGTACTATTCTTATATACGAAGATTCATGAAAAATATAGTTTTATCAAAGTTCTGACTATTCCAGGAAGTAAAGCTTCGAAAAGTTTAGCACCAAATTAAGAAGGAATTGTGCTAAATATGCTGACAAACTCTTAAATTCTCAGAGAAAATACACGTGTTGAGTTAGACTATATTCGAAATTATCTCGATTAATTTTCGGATTGGTTAGATAATTATAATGAGAAACAGAGAGAACGGTTCCACTAGGATCTAAAAGTGATGGAACAAAGGTATTAAGGTTGATGAGCTTATTACTATTGCTGGTTCTCGAAAAATGAATTTTGAAATGGACAATCACAAAGAAATAGCTCATGAAAGATATTTTATTGATTTAATGGAGATATAATATATGAGTTTGACATTTGTCTCTCTGCTTACTTTGATGTATCCTTATTTATAATATAATATAAATATATTGTTATTTTGTTTCATATTTTCTGATTTAAAAAGTAAAATGAACACAAAGATTTAAAAATCTATCTCGGGCAACAAAACCACTGTGCACGAGTGTTATCTATGTATCTTCGATAGATGAATAAAGCAATAAATTGCCTGATGATGACTAGCACCTAGATAGTATAATATCCTTAGCGATGTTCTTCCTGTTAAAGTAACGCTAAAAGTCTTTTTTCTTGTAGTTTTAAGGTCAATGCTAAAGTCTCTACAACTGCCCATTTCCATTTAAGCCAAAACTCTTTTAGTGCTTTTCCTCAACACTTTTTTCACATTGAAATCTAAAGATAAAACTAATCAGACCCAAGTGTTCTTGACTCTCAAGACTCTTATTGATTTATTCCATACCTCCACACCTTTCCACAGTTTTTTATTATTTTTAACTGTTTTCAAGTGATGGTGATAAATAAATTGTAGTGAATACGAAAGTTGGTGATTTTTTATGGTAGATGCTAGATGTCCATTACATGTACAAGTTTGATTGACCTAAACTGAGAAAAATCTTCTATTTGATTTGTGTATACTCTCGTATGTCTCATAAATAATTTATTTCGTCGTTCTTAGTGAAAAGTTTGTACAGTTTGTAGTGTGAATGACATTTCGTTAAAGAATTTTCACCTTCGAGACAGGAAGATGACCAATACAAATACTATGTAAAGCAATTAAGTACCGGATTACTTTAAAAGATGAGTTTCATGTACTATCGTGCCAGAATTTTAGTGCCAAAATTAGAAAAATTATTTAATAATGTTTTCTTCTCGACAATATATATTATAATAAGGCAAGATGAAAAATTTCGACAGTTTGCATAAAAATATTTCAAAAATAAGCATCGCCTTTTTGTGACTTTTACTATAATACATATATGCTGATAGCTATTTCGAAAAATCATCAACATAAAAGCGAAGTCCAAAGTTGAAGGAAATATCTTTCACCATTAAAAACTGCAAATAGTACAACAGAAATTCGAGTAACAACACCGCAAGCAATGGCAACCACTCTGTGGCAAAGAAAACACTTGATGCACTGAGTGTTCGCAAAAATAGCAGATGGTGCCAGAAAGCAAGAAAAGAATGAGAATGGAGCTTAAGTGCCTCGACTGTAAAATTGTTTCTGCTTTATAAATACAAGTATATATATGTGCATATGTACCCATATACTCTTATACACATATAAGAAGGCAGAACCCTCGGAAATTTGTGAACGACCGTCTAGTTAGTTAGTTGGCGGAGAACGTAGCAAAACCAAAACATGGCTCGTTAACGAAAACTGACATTGTGTAGTGTTGTGGCCAAACGATATTTAACAACAAACATAGTTGATATTTTTAGGCTGAAACGTGATTTCTTGTCGTATGCGTGATACTAGGGCTGTTCGATGCGCATTTTTTTAAAGGGTCTAGAAAAGAAAGGCTCTTCGTCGATTAAATATACACATAAGCCTAAAAAATTTGGTAATATCATTTAATTAACAAATCTGCTTTGTAAATAAATTTCACTTATTTTTAATAAGAAGTTCTTCGGAAAAGCACTTACAAGCTTGGATCGAAAGTTTCAAGTGTACATGGGAGTTGCATGTCGAAACCGGAGAAATCTACAACTACTTGCTACAAAATATGCTTCTCCATAAGACTATTCATTACTTTGCACGCGCTTTGAAGCTCACTCTGCTTACTAATCTTTTTGGATAGTCCAACCCTTTCTTTCAATGACATTGACAGTTACCTCCAATAACTTCTTATTTCATAGTAACGGATATAAATATTATATTCTCTTACTAAGGTATTAAGTTGGTCTATTCAAATAAGAAATAAAAAATCACAGTCCTCAATAAAATTAAGTTGTAAAACTGTGCGGCAATAACATGAACTCATTAACAGTATGCTAGCAAAATGAGAAGCAATCTCTCAGTCGTCCTCCAACTTCAAACTTTTTCCCGACAAATCAAAAGTAATTTGCAAACCTTTTATTTAAAAATTTTTTTTATTGTTATTATTCATCATTATTTTCTCATTCACATATCATCAAGAACAATTAACACTTTGACCTTTTGAATATTTGCAAATATACACCAACATTTGCCGTTTTGTAAATACAATAAATAACTTTACTTATGTACATAAGGTATATGTATGTATACATATAGTC